>NW_019723915.1:1033723-1182162 GCF_002891405.2 Cryptotermes secundus | reverse complement strand
CAACGGGTCTATACGCCATAATATATTTTACCCAATTAAATTTGCTGTGCTTTGACTTGGCACTATACGTATTTTCACGTGTGTGAGTGACCATATAAGGGGTCTGGACTGGTAACTGGCTTTACTAAAATCTTACAGAATGTAACTACAAATAAAGATCATGCTCTCACTGTTCTACACACTCCACAAATCACTGTAAACACAGCAAGCATAAGGTCTTCTCGCGTTGCTACGTCTTCATCAAGTGGCAAGTCGCAACACACGTTTCCGTTACAACGAATAAGCACACAGTAACAGAGGAACTGTCGGAAATGCTGATCTCTATTCGGTCCTTACGAAGTTATGAAGGGAGGACACGTGAGAACGTTCAGACAGTTCATTCGGGAGAGAGCCTTCTTTCGGCATTCGTCCCGGTGGAAGAGGAGATACTTGTAGTCCAGTTAGGAATGGAGCGATTGTTAGGAAACCATTGACTTGTAGCTGTTATGGTAGATTTTAACTATAAAGGAGTGCAGATATACTCAATAATGAAATCCAGAACCGATTATCATTAGTCACGCTACATCTAATACGTGAAAGTATCATCTTGTGAATCCCTCGCATACAGTAGACTCCAAGTTTCTAACCCATGGCGTGTTACATGTAAAATTGTAGTTCTGTTTATTTTAATCTTCATGTTTTTATATCCAACACGGGAAGCTGAGGGATTAGGTTTAAAGTACACGCTGAATGACACAGGTCCGAGGTATCTATTGAATATTGGAAACCGAATCATATATAATAAACGCTGAAAAGAGGTTATAACTCTATGTAATGCCATAAACAATTAATTACTGGTAATATCATTATGTTAAACCATCCATGACGTTTTGTCCTGAAGAGAATGTTAATCAGATGAACACAACAAAACCGTGGAATATCCGTGCCCCTGATTTATGTGGCACCGATGCAACAGTGATATCGCACTGAATGCTTTAAGCACTCCAGTTCCTTATGCAGCAGAATCGAACTGAGACAGTAAGTTAGCAAGACGGCTAAATAGCAGGCGACAAGGATATTTCTCTTCAGCTCCGTACCCAGAGCGTCTCTGGGGAGGCGCCCGGGAGGTGAAGCAGACTCTTCAACTAAACCACGTGGTGAGGTTCAGACTTCTATTGTTGTGGTAAGACTAGTGTGAAGGCGATACTGCCACAGTGCCGTCATACAGGACACATATATACACTGCCACGTGTAGGGGGTAGGCGTGACGAAAATAACGGGTTCTAGTTCGGATGATTCGATTTACTGGCACTTCGCTTACAATCTCTATTAATTACAATTAACACAGCGCTAACGTTGACATACACAACTCACAGTTCGCCGTTGCATACGCACTAGGATTCTCAGTTTCCACTAGTCATCTCCTGGCAGCGGGTCTCAACACGGAAACTAGCACTTCAAATCACTATGAAGCCTTCTTGCCATTTCTTATTCAGTTACCCTGGAACCTCGTAACTCAACTAAAAACTCTTGTTAGGTGCAATCTGGCTCGTGTTCTAAAGTCACGGCACGGACAACGCAGAAAATGCAGTTTTATTGTTGCGTAGCGCAGACCACACAGAAAACGCAAGTCACGTGACAGCTAACCATTGTTGGGTTGTGACGTCATTGCGTCTGCGTGGAAGTGTGTTCACAGAGCCATCGCCTAGAAGTGGTTGCATAACCCCTTTGTTCTGTTGTTGCGTGTGTGTATTACTTACAAACAGCTCTTTCTCTGGCTCGACCGTCCTCGTACGGAACAAATACGCCACAATACTCCCCCTCCTTTTCTAGATAGTCCTGATTCCCGCCCCCGTTCCTGCTGGCTCACCTTGCTACCTGCTTCATGCCTGGTTTCATCTTTAGCATATTCTTGGAATCTGAAGATGAAGTTGATATTTTCCTTGGAAACGTCGGTTGATTTTTCGGAATATACGGCGTTATATTCCAGAAGATAGAATCCTTCACAGCAATCGCTGTATGAGCGTCATGCCCAGCTTGCTACCACTCAATCATATTATGAAACGTCTGTAGTTAAAACCGCGTCCTTAAATAAAGCGGGAATTAATAAACCAATGATCACAATGCATGGAGCTTTACCTTCACATCGCTTATAAATCTACACACATATATGGTGTGGTGCTTAAGTACAGGAAACAACCTAAACTTTATCTGTAAAGTCGTTGTTTACATTCCATACAGTACGGACAATTCTCCGTAAGATGAGGCACCGACTATACAATTAATTAATTTGCAACATCATTGGCCTCCTATGCATTCTTATATAAAACAAATATCGAATTTCCAATTTGTCCATGGAAACGTATGAAAAGTAAAATATCAACAACTGATTCGATGTTATATAACATCAATTTTATCTTGTTTTATATAATAACTTTTAGTTTTTTATATAATCTGACTTACTGTATTTTTACGCAAAGTATTTTAAGTGATTAATAACATTGTATCCAATCTAATGTACTTCAGATCAGTGGTATATGTTTGTTAATATGTGTTTGCCTGATGATGGCCGTTAGTGACTGAAACATGTAACGAAACCATAGCTGGGCGCTGTCCCTGATTTTTCCGTTTGTTGTGTTGTGACGGTCAATATAGAGTTGTATAGTTGTTTACCTGTAAACGTTGCTTGTATATGATTTCCCTTTGCTATCACTAATACAGACAACATAGCACCGGAAGACTGAATGAAGGTGAAACATTTCATTGAAAATAATTTGAATAGAAACGTCCATAGCCTAGCGTAAGGTATTAAGCCGGAATTCCTTTGAAGCTACTTAGGAAAGATACGAATAATTTTAGTCAGGATAGTCAATGTCCGGATTCGAACTCAGTACGTTCCGAATCAAAACCAGAGGAGTTTCCGCCGAAGCCATCTTCCTCTCTGCCCTCATAAGGAAGAGAACACATTCATTGAGATCCTGATTACATTATGCAGAGTCACTTTCATGCAGACTGAATTCTTAGTAATGTCATCCTTTCGCTTAACCTTGAACGCTCTTCGGATTATTTAATGACGGTTTGATAATATATATATATATATCCTCTCGTCAGATAAGAGACTGACCCTGTTCAATCTGGACGGGAGTTGTTCTTTCCATTGTCTTCGTGAAAAGGGTATTTATGACCTATTTAGTTAACATACGCCGGATAGCGTAGTCCGTATAGCGATTGGCTAAAGGCTGGACGACATAGTGGTCGGAGTTCGAGTCTCTGTAGGTGCAAGAATTTTGTCTTCTCCCCAGCGTCCAGACTGGTTCTGGGGCCCACCCAGCCTCCTATCCAATGGATACCGGAACCCTTTTCCAGAGAGTAAAACGGTCTGGACGTGAAGCTGACAACTCACATCGAAGTAGTGACGCAGTCAGGAAAACATGGATCTATATTTTATTCCTAGTGGGTTGGGGCTAAGTTCTTTGTACTGCGTCCACTTCTGGCTTATTGTACCAGCTCCAGATGATAGGTGAGGGTGATTATGGAGCAATTGGTGGAATGAAGATTGGCAGGGGAAACTGAAGTACTCGGAGAAAACCTGCCCCATTGCCACTTTGTCCACCACAAATCCCACTTGGCCAGACCCGGGATTAAACCCGGGCCGCAGCGGTGGGAATACAGCGACTAACCGCTTGAGCTATGGCGCGTTCCCCAACATGGATCTATATATCCACTCCACCATGCGTCTTCATGGCGTAGTAAGCACAGGGACAACTTACATTTTACGCCCTTAAAAACTGCATTACAGTTCTGCAGTTTCTCTTGACTCTGGTTTGTTAAATACACATCCCCTCTGCAGTATGCAACACCAGTTGACACTAGCAACTGTGACGTCACAGCTTACCTGTAACTTGCCTCGATTTTAAATATTTTTAGCTTAGCGAGTTGCCACGGTTTGTTCACATTTGGTGTTGATATTCCACAAGATTCTGAAGTTCCCTGATCTTAGCATCTGTTGGTAAATTACTTCCATGTTGGCCTACTTTGAAAAATCGTTAGCCCCTCATCCTCCGTGGTTCCTGCTTTTATTCTCTTTCAAGATCTTCTGTAGATCGGCGAATGAAGTCCGTGAAATTAAAACTGAATCGTGTAAATTTGCCACTGCACTTCAGAAGATCCGTCGAATGCTGTTCATAGTAACGCATATTAAGGCACGCAAACAAATTCTGGGGTTTAGAACGAAATCATAGCAAACACACGGCAAAGCGAGAGAGGACTAGCGTTTTTTATTTCGTGGGGTTGGCTAAGACTGAGTCTACTTCGTGTGTCGGCCACTATTTGGTCTACTGTACCATCCTCGGATGATAATTGATTATGGATCATCTGGTAGAATGAAAACTGGCAGGGGAAACCAAAGTACTCGGAGACAACCTTCCCTTGTGTCACTCAGGTCGCCAGAAATACCAAATGACCTGACTTTGGATGGAACACGGGTCACTGGAATGGAGAACCGGAGACTACCCACCTCAGCTATGGCACGACCGAGACTAATCTAGAACGCAGCTGCAGCGAGCGGCAAGGAAACCAAGTAAACATCGTCACTTGCCGACCACAAGCGAACGCGAACAAAGACTATCAGTTAGGATGGGGAGCTAGCGAGCATGACTGGAAACAACACTGGCAGGTAGGGTGAAGTCCTAGGGAACACGTAAAACACTGCTAATTAGAACGCAATTCTAGCGAACCTGAGTAAATTCATAAGTCAGTGCCAGCAGACACTGATAGGTATGGCAGAAACGCTACAGTACATTCTGGCGAATCGGGACGGAGTTCTGGAGACCAGAAGCGAAAGTAAGCACAGAGTTTCTGCGAACACAATGGGAGGCGAGCAAACACGAGCGGTCACCGAACGAATGTTCGCTCGCGCAGTGTAGAACACCTTTCAAACAGCAATAAATAATAATGATAACAATAATAATAAAAAGTCTAATAACAATATCGATGCTGATGATGACGAGACGGAGAGAAGGAAGAAAAATACGGTGAGAAGAGACTAGAAAGAATAACAAAAGCAAAAAGAGGAATTGGGAGAAGACGATCAGAAGAAACAGAGGCACAAATAATTTAAATACGTTTCATGTCCTTCTCCCTCCATAATTCTCACCTTCAGAAAACGTCACTCCTCACTTGCATTTGAAAGGGATAATGATGAACAAAGCCTTCAGCACGTAAATCCTAAAAAGTTATCCGTAAACAGAGAAACTCCTGGAGCATCAGGTTTCTAAACAATTTGTGCTAAACATAAGAACGTCTTTACCCGGAAGATCCACACAAAAAAAGAGTACAAGGCGTAAGAGAATGAGATAATAATGAGAGCATGAGGAGAAATATAATAATAATTGTTCGAATTCAATTTCGTGTTTCGCCTGCAGAGTATAAAATGAACGCACAATGGAAAGGTGATATCACTTCGTCGGCATATTCAGACTGAACCTGCCCTAAAGTTGCAGGACGAAATTACAATTTGTGCATAAACCTGTGGTCTAGTGGTTAGAGTTCCTGGCCAGAGGCCCGCGTTCGATTCCCGGCGCTACCAGATTTTTCCGACAAGTAGTGGGTCTGGAAAGGGGTTCACTCAGCCTAGTGAGGATAATTGAGGAGCTATTTCAAGGAAATAGCGGGTCCGGACTAGAAAACCGAAATTAACAGCTGTGGGGTTCCGTTCTGCAGACCACACGACACCATCTCTCCGCTAAAGTTGACACTAACTTCACCGACAAGCGGCGGTCGCTCGGTCAGTAGAGTTCGCTTGCGGACTGAAACCACGGAGTTTGTTTTTTGTTTTGCATGAAACATGAATCAAAATACAGCAATCAAAGTATGGTGAGTCTGCTCACGTTCAGAAGAAAACATGTTTGAACATAAACAGAAAATCTCATTTAGATATGTCAAAAATATATTTTTAAATATTTAACGAAATATAAGCTACATATTCCAGCACTGAGAATCAGTTCTTTTGAGAGCAGGCTGGAGTATTTGCTCTTTGCTACTGTCTACTCCGTCACAGAGGTTCAGCACAAATTGCAAGAATGTTGATATTTCAATTTCCGAATACAGATTCCCAAAGAACGCATTGCGTAAATAATGATAAATCTGACAACTGACAAACTAATTTGGCCTAGCAGACTGACGAATGAAATAAGAAAACAATTCACCCGCTACAGGATTCTGAAACATACTAATTTATTTTGTAACTATTTCATGGGCCACTGAACAATTAAGTAAGAACAGAACAGGTAACTTTTTTTTTTAAATTCGTTTAGTGGGGGGTGGAGTCATACTGGGTACACTCGGCACGGCGGCCACTGATTGGCCAATTGTAGCCTGCCCCGGGTGATTATGATGATGGAGAATTTGGTGAAATGAAGATTGACAGGGGAATATGAAGTACTCGGAGAAAACCCGCCCCAGCGCCACTTTGTCCACCACAAATCCCACTTGACCAGACCCGGGATCGAACCCGGGCCGCCGCGGTGGGAAGCCAGCCACTAACCGCTTGAGCTATGGCGCGGCCATCGAGTAACTTACTAAATGTTTGTGTGCCCATGAACTTCGACCATTAAACAGGAAATGCCTCAGGGACGCCCATTTGCAACACACCGTTGTGTTTCCGGATATCATAATTGAGGTTCTTTCTGGATCAGTGGAGGCAGTGTTGAGGCCTGAGTCGCCGATACCCTACAATTCGACACTTCAGCCTCTGCATCCGCTACAGTCCCCAGGATAGACCTGCTTCTGACAGCTCAATTACGAATTCATCAAGTCCATGCAAATAAAACACGTCAAAATTAACAGAGTAAATTTTAATCTGATATTCCTAAGCATATCGAAAAGCCAGCTAAGCACATCGTGCGTTAAAATCCATCTCGGTATACATACGAACGATTGTTGACAAAATCCCAGCATTCGACTGCGTCCCGAACGGTATTTGGCTAAAATATATTTTATGTTTCACTACAGTTATGCTTGAAACATTTTTCGCCGCGATAAATATTTAACGGGTTCTGCTCCAGATACTCGCAAGAATACATAAAGGTCTTCATGTAAAGTGGATATTATTTCTATCCGTTCTTACAGTTGGAACACGACAAATCTGAGTAAAACTTCCCAAAGTCAAATATCATGAAACACCTTTCGGTTCTCGAGTCAGTTCACGCGTACAGACAGACAGACCGAGCGGTTTTAAGAGGACCTCCGCAGGGGTATAAACGCCCCTCAAAAAAAAAAAAAAAAAAGGTTAAGAAACTCCACATGCTTGGAACTATATTTTAGAGTTCTGATAGGTTACGCAGTTGCAATGCCCCTTCATTCAGCATATAGCTGTAGTAGGCAGTAATTTAAGACTTTCGAAAGACTTGTATATGAAAAAGGACAGAAAGTTCTGGGAAGACGTAATCACCTACTTACCTTGATGAGGCACAGGGAACATAGAAAACAAAACGTTAAACAATTAACCTATTGTTGCCTGTGTATTCGTTTCCGCGGTAAATTTTGCCGACCTGTTGCCTAGCAACAATAGAGGGATATACATGCAGAAACACAGAAAGATAGATTGAATTTAAGTAGGTCGTTCAGACGGGCCTAGGTGCCATGTTATACAGACCAAATTTCGTAAAGCCTGCTTTAGATACTCAAAAACTGATAGCGGGGATTCCCATACAGAGAGGCTGAAGAAGAGTTTACAGCTTTCGCTCGGGCATGGGAGGGAGTAACTATATTTTATGCAGACGTGTATCTTAGAACTGATATGTACGTGGTTAGTCGACATAATTTTTTGGCTAATAAATGGAACTGTCATTACTAAAGAACCAGTGAGAGAGGTAATTAAAACCACAAATTCTGAAGATAGTTCTCACGGTTAGTTCACTTTTATTGCGAGAAGACACAAAGACAAAATGTAACGTTACCTGCTGCGCTGTTACCAAATATGACAGCAATAGAATTCGGGAGATGTTAATCCGAGACCAACCAAGGACTGGTTAAAAGTGTGGCAAACTTCACAGAATTGATTGGTCGTTGGTCTGACTCGATCAACTCTTATATCCTAGTGAATCCCTTGACAATAAACAGCCAAATGGGGCAAATATAGAGATACAGAAAGAGATTTTAGAACCCGCACATAAAATCATAACTGTGACCACAGATGAATATGAAGATGTCAGTATTTTAAAGAGGGCTACAAATTCAGCAGATCGTTAAGCAGTTTGCATGGTGATCTCATAGCTAAATGTGGCATTAAACACTTCTTAACAAAGGCTTGACCAGTATTGCTTGGAGAATTTGATTTCACAGATAAGGGCCATAGAACGGCTCCCTGACAACCCATCATCCTTAAATGCTACTTATATAAAATTTGAATGATTTAGTTGGCTGGGGACCCTGAAGTGGCGAAGAGCACACATACGGGCAGATTAACAGAGTGGGCCTCAAGACGAGTGTTTATTTGCAAGCGCTGTCAAACAAGTGAAGGTTGAGGAAGCAGTACTCAGCGATACACCTCTCATTGAAGGTAGGGAAGAAGACATAGAAAACACTGGACGTTGAGCCAGTACATAAACATTGCCATTTCGACATTAAAAAGAAAACATATAAAAAGGATGAACTGATGAAAATTGTTGGGTTTTTAGAACAAAAACATCTTCGGATACCAAATGCATGTACACATATGTACAAATTACATATGCACTCAAAACGGGAGTGAACAAGGTCAAGCGACTGGAAACTTCCACAAACACACATTCACACCAGGCACAACAAACCATATAAGCTGTATGCAAGTTACTAGACATTCTGTGAGCATTGGCTGAAAGCTCTTGAAAGGAAGGGACTCCAATCAGCATTATTTTTTTAAATAAAACGAGAAGAACCGGGACGTGAAGCTGACCACTGACCTACAGCTAGTGCAAAGGTGAAGAAAACATTGATCTATATATCCACTCCCCCATACGCTTTCATGGCACGGTACTTAATTAATTAAGCACAGGGGCAACTTTACCTTTTCACCTTAAACCGAGAATAAAAAATGATCTTACGTAAAGAAGGAAATACGAAAATGTAACGGCAAGAAAGAAAAGGAACTTTAAAACTGTATAGTAGTAGTAGTAGTAGTAGTAGTAGTAGTAGTAGTAGTAGAGTGCCGGTCACGGTAGCCGAGCGGTCTAAGGCATGTACGGTTTTCGTTCACTTAGGAACCGGGATCGTGGGTTCGAATCCCACTCAGGGCATGGATGTTTAGTTCGTGTCTGTACGTTTTTCTGTGTTTGTCTACAGATAGAGGCCTTGCGACGAGCTGATCACCCGCCCAAGGAGTCCTACCGAATGTGTAAGATCTAGAAAAACCGAAGTGAACGGAGAAGTTCATGGAGGTAGGCCTAGGCCCACTGGGGCTGTAGTGCCAAGGAAAAGAAAGAAGTAGAAATAGTAGTAGTAGTAGTAGTAGTAGTAGTAGTAGTAGTAACAAATGTTTCATATTACTGAAGAGTTTTGTTGTTATTTTAGGCGGTCTTCATCAGTAAGGACAGTTATGTTTTTCTAGCGCCCAGTTTTATTTTTACGCTTATTTTAAACGTCGTTCATTATTCTAACTCATTAGTAAGCAAGAGAATCAATCAAATCATCTAAGATCATCTTCATATTATAAACAATCATAGCAGGCAGCATTGTTACACTGTAGTTTACAGCTTTTACTAAAGTTAGTAAACTAAAATGACGAAATAAAAAATACAGTATTCTTTTTATACATTTGTCGAACAACTTTAAACCACAGCCTACTCTGAATTTCGGCCTAAGAAAATATTTTACTTCGCATCACATCCAAAAGCAGTCATAACATAAGTATTTTTTGGGGTTAGCGGGTTGGGACTAAGTCCCTTGTACTGCGGCCACTTCTGGCCTATTGTACCAGCCCCAGATGATAGGTGAGGGTGATTATGGAGCAATTGGTGGAATGAAGATTGACAGGGGAAACCGAAGTACTCGGAGGAAACCTGCCCCAGCGCCACTATGTCAAACACAAATCCCACTTGATCAGGCCCGGGATCGAACCCGGGCCGCCGCGGTGGGAAGCCAGCGACTGACCGCTTGAGCTATGGCGCGGCCTCTATAACATTAGTAAATCATAAATAAATGAAGCGGCACTCCTGTTTGTGAAGAACACTATCTCGCCAATTTAAATGAGACATGCGCGTGACTTTTCCCGCTTGCGCTCCTATTGGTCCACAGCTCGTTGGAACCTACAAAGATACGAACTTTGAACGAAGAGGAATATCTGCTGAAGCACACTTCCTTCTTCCATAGTTACTACTTTTTCTTGTTTCTTTCGTTCTACACTCTTATTTTATTTCTTACATTGATTATCTTCTCTTTATATTCATTGTCCCTCCTTTCGTTCCCTTTCTTTCCTTTCCGTTTGCTTTCTTTATTTGTTCTCCTCCTTCCATCCCGCAACCCCGCTCACTCACCAAGACACTGACCAGGATTCCAGTTTGTCTCCGACTGTACAGAACGTTCGGAATTCTGACGCGACCCGACCACGCAGTTGCTTCCCTATGTCGCGTGCTGAGACAACGAAATTGGCGATTAAAATCGGCCGAGGCCGCGCCATCGCTCAAGCTGTTAGTCGCTGGCTTTCCACCGCGGCGGCCGGGGGTCGATCCTGGGTCTGGTCAAGTGGGATTTGTGGTGGACAAAGTGGCGCTGGGGCAGGTTTTCTCCGAGTACTTCGGTTTCCCCTGCCAATCTTCATTCCACCAATTGCTCCACAATCACCCTCACCTATCATCTATGGCTGGTACAATAGGCCAGAAGTGGCCGCAGTATAAGGGACTTAGTCCCACCCCACTAGCAATAAAAATAAAAAGACTCGTCCGTATTGATACTTCTCCATCTCTTCTTGACTGTGTCTACCAAACACTTCCAGTTTTGTTGATTTCTTTGTACGAACTGAATGCGCAATATGGAAGAGAAGTATGAACATTCGCTTTTTAACCTCGCAGAACATTCACAAGATTTCAATTAAATTTAATGTGGGAAATTGCATAAAATATTGTCACGTGTAGGGGGGTACGCGTGACGAAAATGACGGGTTATAGTTCGGATGATTGCATTTGTTAACAGCTTGGTTACACACTCACTCTTAATTACACTTAAATTACAGCGCTGTCGCTGATTTACATACACCTCATATTCCACTGTTGCACGCACACACTAGTCCTCTATGGGTAACGTATCTCAACATTGAAATTAGCGCTTCAGGTCACTCCAAATATTACACATAATTAGGGTCTTCAAACCACACTTTAAATCTTCACAGGTCTTCTACGGACTTCCCGTTGCTGTCACTCTTACTGTTAGTTAAACACACTCAAACACTCTGAAATACTCTGAAAAACTGAAACACCGTTATGATTATTCCTCGTTATATAGCCTCCGCACCGACCACGCACAGAAAACAGCCTATATTATTTACCGCAACGTTGCATAGCAGCGGTCACGCATAGAAAAAGGCCGTACTTCTGTTGCTGCCTTGCGTGAATTTGGTTGCGAGATGTTTAACGGTCAGTTACCTAGCAACGTTCTGGCCATCCACGTTGCAATATTGTAAATGAACTTGTTTTGGCCTGAGCCAAATTATTGCAATTGTTACTTTACAGCTCCGAAGCTTTAAAAGTACCAGCCTCTTGGGTGTAACAGCGTGTGGTCTGAGAGACGTTTGCACATGTTCCAGAAAAATTACTGCCCTGATTTTCAGGGTCGAAGAGTAAGATGCTTCTTACTTGCTTCCTCGGGTTACTTCTCAACCTCAAATTCTTTATGCGTTAATTCACAACACTTTCAATATCGCAGGGTGTAGAGTTTCGATCGACACTGAAGATGGAGGCAATTCGTTCATTCGAAATGTAAGTAAATTTAGACCAGACTCCATGGCGGCATAATCCGTGAGAGACAGTACTGCCCATAGTCACCACTATAAGAACCTCGAATCTCACAAGCTTAACAAATTTCTCAAAACCGTTTGCTCTTGTAACATATTGTATTTTACATGATATAAATAGGCTTATAGACATCCAAAATATCAAAAAGTTTCGGATGAAATATGTACTGCATATTTAACGAAGTACAAGGTAAGAACTTCAAAATTCTTAACGTTGCAATAAGTGATTTCGGAATTATTGATACATCTATTATCAAACCGGAGTACGTCTTACTCGTACATGCTAATTCATTTGAGTTATTCGGGAGTTCTTTTATTTTCCAAACGGATATGGTGAGCACGACGGAAGGAAAACAAAGTATCAAGTCAGGGTGAATAGCAGCTGCTGGATTGATTTCCTAGAGTTCGTTATGTTGGCTACCAATAACACGACAGCTCAATCGATAAAAGGAACCAAAATATTTCACAGCGTCGAAGACGGCGTGCCAATTGCGGTTACAACAACGAACAAGGCGCATGCGTAATCATCCATCTAGAAGAGCTGAGGACCGCTATTCAGCCAGACACACAACTGGATGACCTGTTTTAATCGTCATAACGATGTGTTCCACGAAGGATTCTCCTTCATCTTAGTAACGTCAAAGATTTTCAAGCGAAGCAGCAAATCTTTTGCTTTTGTGAGCATTTTTGGAATCAAGCGAGCAGACATTTTTACGAAAGTTTGAATCTGAGATGATTTCATGAACAGTGCTTTTTGCAATACCTGTCACTCCACCAATTTCATGAAATTTGACTCTTCCATTTCTTTTATCAAAATTTCGAAAATGACATTGATAAAAATTATCAGTGTGCGAGGTCCTTTGTCTGCCTCTGTGTGACTGTGGATTATCATTCAGTGCCGTTCGGCCATCTTTAGATTTGTTGCACGATACAAACACTTCCTTTCGGCTAAAAACTTTCTCACCGTAAACACCCACTAATCTGCGGTGAATTTCCTTCTGACTAACTCCTTCTGCTTGCAAAAATCTGACCACGGTGCGGACCTCAGACTTGGAACAATTTTCAATTATACCGGCCATTTTGTTGGCTTGTAAAGCTTAGACATGTAGCTGGAGAACAGCGGTACTGGAGCGGCCACCTCTCTACCAGACGCCCCAATATACGCAAGTGACATCGAGATGTCGCGCGCAGACCATATATAACAAACTCTTGTACCTTTAATATCGGAACAGCCTCGAACTTCCCTAAGATTCTTCATACTTCTCCCAAATCCCCGTCTTAGTTTTCCATCTGACCGCTTTCCAAGTGTTTTTCCCACAAAATTCAGTACGTATTTCTTGCCCCTGCCACAGACATGTCCGACAAATCGTGTGTTCCATTTCGCTATCCTAGCACTAATTTACTTCCACTGTCCGAAGTGACATGATAAATCGCTAAGGCCTTCGTATGCAATGCACATATCGATCTCTCGATTACATCGTCTGACCTTGGTTCATGCGCTTTTTTTGTCACTGACGTCTGCCTTCCAGACTTTACTAACCTAAGGATATTCCACTTTAATTGACGCAAGTAAAGAGGTTGGTCTAGAAGTAAACACAGAGAAAACTAAGTATATGTTGCTGTCTCGTCACCAAAATGCAGGGCAAAATCAGGACATAAAGATAGGAATCAGATGTTTTAAAATGTGGCACAGTTCAGATATTTGGGAACACTGATAACAGATCGAAACCTGATTCAGGAGGAAATTAAGAGGCGATTGAACTCGGGTAATGCTTGCTACCATTCAGTCCAGAAACTTTTGTCTTCTCGTCTGCTGTCCAAAAACATAAAATTTAGAGTATACAAAACTATAATTTTGCCTGTGGTTCTGTATGGGTGTGAAACTAGGTCTCTGAAATTAAGGGATGAACAGAGACTGAGGGTGTTTGAGAACAGGGTGTTGAGAATATTTGGACCGAAGAGAAATGAAGTGACAGGAGTTTTTAGAAAACTGCATAATGAGGAGCTTCATAACCTGTACTCTTCTCCAAGTTTAGTTAGAATGATCAAGTCAAGGAGGATGAGATGGACAGGGCATGTAGCAAGAATGGGGGAGAAGAGGAAAACATATAGAATATTGGTGGGAAGGCCAGAAAAAAAAACGAAAGTACTGGGAAGAACAAGGCGTAGGTGGGTGAACAATATTAAAATGGATCTTACAGAAATAAGATAGGATGTTGTTGATTGGATTGATCTGGCTCAGGATAAGGACCAGTGGATGTCTCTTGTGAACATGATAATGAACCTTCGTGTTCCATAAGATGCTGGGAAATTCTTGAGTAGCTGCAGAATTGGTGGCTCCTCAAGAAGGGCTCATCTCCATGAGTGAGTAAGTAAGGATATTCCATAACTGACAAAATACCCCGCCACTGTTCCAGCCCTCATACCTTCTCCCCCGTGTATTGTAAACGGTTCAAACGACTATTCCACATGTCTTACTCTTTCAGCAATGTCTCAAGTGGCGTCAAGACGCGTCTAGTTCCGAGGAAGATTAATAAATTGTGTGTGTTTCGAAGGGGAGCGCTCGTGATAGGATTTTCAGGTAAGAAAAGTGATAAAAATGGGAAGTGAAGAATATGGCACAAAGAATCTGTGCAGCTTGCTGAGTTCCTCCAGTGCAGTCACTCTAAGGATATCTAGGTGAGTTGAGTACGTAGTTCCATTGGAAAAGAACGAAAGTATACGTGAATTTTGCGCAACAATTTACTGGGATGCGGCCTCTTGGAAGGTTAAAGAGGAGAATGAATACTAACATTAAAATATTTCTTAGCAAATTTATATGTCGGGATAGGAGGAGTATGCAATTTATCCAGAATATTATTCACTGGCTCCGTAGTCAAGTACGAAGGAGTTAGACACAAAAATATTTGTTTACGTAGCTAAGTAGTCAGCTATGACGGTCACGGTAGCCGTGCAGCAATCGTGGGTTCGAATCCGACTCAGGGCATGGATGTGTGCGTTTTTCTGTGTTTGTGTACAGATAGAGGCCTTGCGACGAGCTGATCACCCGCCAAAGGAGTCCTACCAAATATGTAAGATATAGAAAAACTGAAGTGAACGGAGAAGTTCATGGAGGTAGGCCTAGGCCCACTGGGGCTGTAGTGCCAAGGGGGAAAAAAATAGTCAGCTATCTAAGCAGACAATCGTCCACTATTCAATATATCTGTTACATACGGTTTTAAATAGTTAGTCCGATACTAAGTCAATTCAGTTAAGTGCGTAGTTATGACATTAGGCATTAGCCAAAATATTTAATCAGTCAATTCTGCTGTTACACAAACATACAGACATACACACATATATATTGAGTAAGTAAGACAGTTTCTTATCAAGTTATTTATAAAATTAATCAACAGATTTCTTAGTTATGAAATTAGCTGGTTAGGTCACCAGATAATAAACTAGTCAGTAATATAGTTCGTCAATAAATTTAGTATCTTTAACACATATGCACTTCGCAAGTCAACATGTAACCCGGCGTGGCAGCTCTTCTGGGTACGAAGAATGTGGCGTGACGTAAGCGCTATCAATCGAAATGGTCGCATTCATTTAAGCCACACAAAGTAATCCCCTCGCGGATAAATTATTTGAGCCTGTGAGGAGTTCCGCAAAGCATTAGTGTGAGGTTATGCTTCCCAGGGGCGCAGTTACTGTAAAACCACTCCTTCTTTTCCGAAATGTCTTCTCAGGGACTTCTCATTCTGGGTTCAGCTGACGGTCAGGACGACAGACAGTGATGCGGGAAGAAGCGACACAAGAGGAACTGCATGGTATTCTTCGACGGGACAATGTTAGATGCAAGGACAGTAAGTTTCGATTCATTATTGAATTATGTAATGACACTTCTCAGCTATTAGACAGATTACAAATTTTAAGAAGATCGCCAGTGATGAACTGGAAAGTACGTGGAAGGAAACGGCTGTAGCCAAGAAGACATTGCCGTAGGAGTTAATTAGAACACTAGAAATTATGAGAAAAATCAGTCATGGCAGGAGGATTTCGGGTTCAGATTCGAACACGAGATTTATGGAATGCGAAGCCAGTTGTGATCAGGTTATTCAGTGACTAAAGTGTTGATCATGTTCTTGACCACACTGTAGGAACGTCCCTGTTTTATGAAGACGTTTCCTCAACGAAGGCCACACTTCGCCTGAATAATTTCCTTTACAAACTGAGGCAAAAGGCAAACACAAATTGTAATATACAATTAAAAGACAATGTCAGCGCGTGAGTGGAATAAGTGTTCCATTCTGACTAACGAAGTGGTCTCATAAAGAATTAATAAATTAACAGATCGAGTAGATAATTATTACACTATGTAAATCAAGGTAGTTATATATAATCAACTACTTAAGTCACTATTCAGTTGAATAACAGCATAACTAACTAACTATGTAACTGATTCACCGAGTAAATGGCTAACACTCTAGCTGACTGATGGATTAGGCCACTGACCAAGCAAATGACTGGCTGAAGAAAGATTTGGGTGTGCTCTCTCACTCACCGACGCGTCTATATAATGCTTGACTAAATATCTGATTATTCGACAATCTGATCGACTTAACATATCGCTATATAACTGATTGGCCGGTCACGGTAGCCGAGCGGTCTAAGGCATGCACTGTCTTCGCTCGCTCGGAAGCCGGGATCGTGGTTTCGAATCCCACTCAGGGCATGGATGTTCGTGTGCGTTTTTCTGTGTTTGTGTACAGGTAGAGGCCTTGCGACGAGCTGATCACTCGCCCAAGGAGTCCTACCGAATGTGTAAGATCTAGAAAAACCGAAGTGAAACGGAGAGTTTCATGGAGGTAGGCCTAGGCCCAAATTGGGGCTGTAGCGCCACAGAAAAAACAAAAAAAAATAAAATATATATATACATATAATGTTACACCGCGAGCTTAGGGCCATGAAACTGAGCGTGTTTACACTATGATTTACCTATATAACTAAGGGCCAAAATTATATTCGCTCAAGAAACTTTACTGTATATTCACAATCACCAAATTTAATTTAATCGAAATCCGATCAAACAGACATCACCGCACCATTGTGCGTTAATTTTTCGCAATTTGTGCAAGGAATGCGCAAAACACTATTGTACTCGTACGTACTTGAATACATTTTAATGGTAAATGAGATTAACCAGGAAGCCTCTCATTGACCTCGATACAAGGGGAGATACTTGTACTTAGAAGGTGCTCTATTCGAGCCCTGAACATTGGGTATTGTGATGTAAAATATAACAGTTTTTCCCTGTAATATCACCAACGAGTGTCTCTACCAGTCGAATTTGCAGTACATTGTCTTCACACTCAACATTAAATACACGGTAGAGTTAGTAGAACGTAGTCGAACCTAAGGACCCCTTTTAAGGGACCTTTACACAAAGCACTGAAACAGCGTACGTAACACTTAACTTCCAAATATTATTCGCCCTCCCTTCAGTATACCTTAAAGGTGAAATTTATATGGATAGCAAAGCAGAAGTCACCCTTGATGCTCTAATATCAACAGGTTTACAGTCACTAAGTTCAGAGTAATATCCTCAGACGCGTACTGACGGTCCTCATGATGTAAATTATATAACCCAGTTATGATGTAAGTAACCTCCACACGACTAGCTGTATAATGTATCCCTTTATATAATGTATGTATCCCTTGAATACAGGTCGCCTTGGCCGGCTAATAATGACAGTTCCTCCATGCAATAAGGGATATTTCTCAATTCAGTGCCCGAACATGCACTTGTGCATAATAACAACAGGTTTCATTCCACTGAGGTACAAAATCACTTCTAGACCTTAAATAGAGTTGAACACTAACAAAATACAGTTACTGCTTTGTAGTTTACATACATGTATTTTCTCCTTTCCCGCTCCATAACTTTCGCCCATCGCTACACGAACGATCCTCTTTTCGCTAATTTATATAAAGAAAATATGTGCAAAATACGATATCATTTGAATGTTTAACAATTTAAGCGTGTAACAAGTTTTTAGCCATTCCTTCACAAACCTATCTCACAGGTGAACAGATAAACGTATTAAGAACGTATCAATTTGCAGTGTCTCACTTCTGTGCTCTAAACTCTGCAATTTGTTTCCTTTTGTAACATTTCAGACTGTGACTTATGAAGCACTCTTGAGTATTATAACCGCATTGCACTTGGTGTAAACTTGTTTGTACCTCTCTTCTCTCTCTGCGATCCATTCCCATGACGCCATGGCTTCCTCTTCAATATACACAGACTACTACACACACCCTAATCCATTAGAATATCCCCTGGGCCCCCTTTCCTCGCCACCTCACACCATCTACCATGATCAACGCTTATAATTCCATACGCTGTCGAACGTCAGTGACTGACATCTGATGTCTACTCCCAATGGCGTACTGCTGTTTTAATGTACTCTCCAAACGATCGCATAAACGAGTATATAAAAACAAAACGGGTCCAGGGTTAATGCAGCAAATAAATGCCGTGTAACCCATCGGTAGATTAATATCCTAAAGAGGAAAATGTATATAGCGTTGTTTGGTCGTAAAATATACCGAACTTTTACGTTTCTTTTCAAATTGATTACTCCCAATTGCAATAGATACCCTCCTACGTTGTCTGCCCAACAAGAAAAAAAAAAGAAGGAATTTAGATATTAGAGGATGGTCACATTCAAGCTACAATATATCACCATAATGCTAACATTGTAAAGGGTCGTGACAATGATTGATTCATTCATTCTTGCAGCGTGTTTTAATAAGAAGAATGGAGAGCCTACGTATTTTCTAAATACATCATTTCACGAGCTATATATACACACACATATGTATTTCCCACCCACACGGCAACTGTGTGAAGTTCAGTTAGGTAGAGAAAAATGTGTCTGAAACTTGAACAGACTAAGAACGAAATTAGTAACACGATTCAGTTCAGTTTCTGAGAGGGATCAACGTGTTTAATGTACTGTTGCAAAGATATAGGAACTAGGCAGGACGTCAGAAATGTTCTTTTCTTGAAACTTTCCTCACCTCCCTTCGTTTCATGTTAATATACTTCTGACACAACCTTATTATTTCAAAGGTAAGCAGATGTAGCCATCGAGGCGAGAACTCCTCCTCTCCTATTCAGTGGAATTAAATACAGGAAAAATGAAATTAAAAGCCCGAGAAATTATGAACGAAATTTGTGATGGAAATTCGTTTCAGATTTAAGAAATGAGCAACTCCGTGGCATGTAGTCCGCAAGCGAACTATACCAACCGAGCGACCGCCGCTTGTAAGCGAAGTTAGTGCCAACTTTTGCGGACAGAGGCTGTGGCGTGGTCTGCGCAACGGATCACCACGGTCGTTAATCTTGGTATTCTAGACCGGAGCCGCTATTTCTTTGACAGAGCTCCTCAGTTATCCTCATGAGGCTGAGTACACCCCATTTCAGAACCACTACTTCTAAGAAAATCTGGTAGCGCCGGGAATCGAACCCGAGACCTCTGGATCTGTAGCCAGGAACTCTGACCACTAGACCACAAGAGAGAAACAGGGTTGCAAAAGTCATTCACACCAAGTAGAACCATAATATAAAGATTTATTTATTTATTTTTGTGTTGTTAAATACTCCAAATACTGAGAAACGTTTCAAACAAAATTTGCACATCTTAATGAGGTCTATATTTTATGGCAAGTAATATAAAACTCATGAACGGCGAGACATTTTTGAGAGTATGAGCTGCATGTGACCGGCAGACTTTTACTGTGCACTCTTGAATACCAAATTGAACTGCAGGGTTACGAATAATTCAGGGTCTGCTCCCTGCAGCCTACCTATTTCATGTATCAGATAAAGAGGCGCTGCACAGGATTGACCTCTGTAAGCGCTAAGAAGCCACAGTCACCCGTAGTCAGGGACAGCGAGACAGCAGGGGCGAACAAAGCGTCCGCCTGGGGCAGCAAAATTTCATGGGCGTGATATTTTACAGCCACTGAGATTTGATCTTATAAAACTCCGTGATTCCAGTCCGCAAGCGAACTATACCGACCGAGCGACCGCCGCTTGTCGGCGAAGTTTTAGTGCCAACTTTTTGTGGATAGAGGGTGTCACGTGGTCAGCGCAACGAATCCCCACGGCCGTTAATTTCGGCTTTCTAGACCGTGATTTGATGTTATAATAAATGGAAAATAATTTTTTTAATCTTTTGTCCTTATTGCCAATAATTGGCAGTCATCCCAGCATGTTATGCAACACTGTAAATGTAACTGTTTTAAGAATTACTATATTGATGTCAGTTTTAGTTACAGCGCCAGGGAATTTGACGTTATTAACTGTTATGAAATTTTGAGTAAGCAGAGATATTCTTAATTTTGTAAGGAGGGAAAAAGTAACTCCTGTACTTATTTAATTAAGCACTGTGTCCTCAATTACAGCTTCTGTTGTCTAGTGGTCAGAGTTCATGGCTTCAGATCCAGGGGTCCCGAATGCGATTCCCGGCGCTACCAGATTTTCTGAGAAGCAGATGGTCTGGTACGGGGGTTCACTCAGCCTCGTGAGGATAACTGAGGAGCTATTTCAAGGAAATAGAGGCTCCGGTCTAGAAAACCGAGATTTACGACCGTGTGGATCCACTGCACTGACCACGCGACACCCTCTATCCGCAAAAGTTGGCACTAACTTCGTCGACAAGCGGCGGTCGCTCGGTCGGTATAGTTCGCTTACGGACTACAGGCCAATCTTGACTTAGGCAAGAGCTCCGGTACCCATTGGTATGATGCTGAATGGGACCCAGAACCGGTCTGGATGCTATGGGAAAATCTTGCCCCTGGAGGGCACTGGACTCCGGCCGTCCAGCTAGTAGCCTTTAGCTGTATCGACTGAGCTATACAGGCATGATTTGTGGGAGTGGAATTTCTGTTCGTTTATGGCGACATTCAGGCCTGCGCCTGCCCTGAATCTAGTACAAATGTATGTATTTCTTCTGAATCACATTTATGTTGTTCTGTGTAACTCTGTGTCTGCATTTGCAGCTCAGTGTTGCAATTAAACTCTAGATCATCACTAGAAAATACAAATAAGTTTCACATATAAGCATAAGGACAATTTACATTGCGTGTTCAGCAGATTTTCAGTATCAGTAACTATCTTGAGTTGCTGTGAAACTTAGTACCTGGATTTGTCTCAGTGTTCAAGTAAAAAAATAGAACCATATTGGTGAAAGCTTATTATAAATTATACAAAATGACAGCCGATGTGGGAGTCGATTTAGGGATCTTCAAATGTGTAGGCGGAGCTTCTGTGTTGTCTAGTGGGTAACAAATTATTGATCAAAAGGGTCCAGACATGATTCCAACCTGCCAATCAAAATAAATTAATGTCAGTCTTGACAACCGTTCCTATAAAGAAGGGAGCTAATGAAACCCCGCAACGTAGCCCATATCACATTTACCTCAGACAACAGGCAATGACCACTGTACTGTTGAAACATCACTACATCCATCATTGTCAGAAACCTTTGGAGAATCAATAATACGGTCATGTAATGCAGCGTTTCTCAGCCATTATGCCGCAACACTCCGAATTCAAATGAGGTTCTCTTGTCATCTCAACGGCCTGTACTGCTCCTGCTTTGTTAAATTGTCCCCTCTGTATATTTTTCACGTATTACGTTTCTTCATAATGTTCATTTTCAGCCTACTTACCTTATTTTGAAGAAAGAATAAAATGGGACTTATGAAATCACTCTGCTGCCTCTGTGTTCCAACGCGCTAACGTCGTTCCTAGGCAACAAGTCGGTAAACACTTTCTCTCAGCGACGAATACGCGCGCATCGGAAGTGTTGGAAGTAGTGTTTTCTATGCGGTCCGTGTCGTATCAAATACTCCATATGTAGTGAAATGAAATAGGCATCCCGTGTGGAGGCGGGGTCGAACAACTCCACTCTAGCCTCGCGAGTTGTAGGAGGCGACGAAAAGGGACGTCTCGAATATGAGACTGTAAAAGGTCGCGAGACCCACAGGACTCGGATTCGAGAGGAGAGACTGGCGAGGACCAGCAGCAATCGTAAACGACAGACATATCCCCTCGTCAAAGAGAGCGCTCAACGTCAACAAACTCGCAAAAGCCTTTAACAGTAATAAAAATCTGGTCGTAAACCCCAGATAATGCTTTATTTCAAGACAGACTGGCCGACTGACCGTCGGTCGTAACACAAGACTCAGACTCAGGAAAGTAGGCAATTAGTTCTTCCCAGAACTTAATATTTTAGTTTTTTTTTGTACTTACGACCACCACCAACGCCACTACTAACGCCACTACCGCAGCCGCCACCACCACCACCACCACCGTCACCACCACCGTCACCACCACCGCCACTAACGCCACTACCACCGCCACCGCCACCGCCACTGCCACTAACGCCACCAACGCCACCAACGCCACCAACGCCACCAACGCCACCAACGCCACCAACGCCACCAATGCCACCACTACTCTTTCCACCAAATCTGCAGTAATTTAAGCTTAGTAAAGCAGGTTGCATACCGACCAAGCAGGGAAAGTGGCTTCTCACGTACAGAATTGGAGCACATGCATCTTGTGACAGGGAAGTGCAACGGAGATGCTACAGAGACGAGTATAGAGAAAACTGTCTTTCGGAGAGTGCCAAATCCTCGTGCTTTCCTTTCTGCCGAGCACTCGACAGAACGCGATTGGCTGTTCGCTGTGCATGCTCCATACGTAGATGGCAGGAAGCAGGAGGAATGAGTTACTGCAGTCGTCTGAAGATGGCGTTAATGTTGATCAATGAAGAAAATAATGAAACATCGATAATGATAATAAAATTAAGTATTCAAACTGATTTTTAGACAATAAAGATTGTGATAATTAAGAACATCAAGATAATCATTTCCTCTCTCTCTCTCTCTCTCTCTCTCTCTATATATATATATGTCTGTCTGTAGAGCCTTTTGTACCTTGGCCACTTTTTTAGGGTTTTAATCCTTTACACCGTAGGTAGGGCTCCTTGGATTGGAGATCAGTCCGTCGCAAGGACGCTATCTACACAGGACACAAACATATAGTAAATGCAAATAGACAGTCATGCCTCGAGTGGGATTCAAACCCACGATGCCAACTTTCTAAAGGGTGAAGACGGTTCATGCTTTAGAACGCGCGGCCACTGCGCTCGGCGATGATGATCAATGCGATGGTGAAATGACTAATGACAGTATAACGATGACTGAAATGAAGATAGTGAAGTTCATGGTTAAAATCATAAGAAAGGGGCTGAGGGGAGAAGGAATGAGTGTACAGAGTGGTTTTGATAAGATGACATTTCATCTCTATATGACAGTATTTTTTTGTTTTATTTTTTATTGCTAGTGGGGTGGGACTGAGTCCCTTGTACTGCGGCCACTTCTGGCCTATTGTACCAGCCCCAGATGATAGGTGAGGGTGATTGTGGAGCAGTTGGTGGAATGAAGATTGGCAGGGGAAACCGAAGTACTCGGAGAAAACCTGCCCCAGCGCCACTTTGTCCACCACAAATCCCACTTGACCAGACCCGGGATCGAACCCTGGCCACCGCGGTGAGAAGCGAGACTAACCGCTTGAGCTATGGCGCGGCCTATATGAGTATATACAATGAGTTCAGTCTGACCCAAACATGACTTTTATTCCAAAGTTACGAAGAGAGGGAAGACGCGGTGAGTGTACCTGTCCTCGCACAAGAACCACGTCCTCAGGCATTGAGCTTCATTCAGTGTTTAATTATACCCAATATACTTAATTGGGTTACTGCGATAGGAGGCGTCTAGAAAACGGACACATTAGTTGGAGGCCGACTAATTGGCATGCAGGACCACACGACCTTACCCCCAGCTCTGCCCCACCCCCCAGTACGCTTATATCGCCTCGCGCAGATACGCGTACTGCGGCGGTCACAGGAACTGGGGGTGGGAAACTCAAAGCGGAACAGGAAAACGCCTGATGTTTGCATTCTAGCGGAAAAGTCTCCAACCCACTCGTAATGTCCCCGCACAAGGAAAGCAAACGAAAGGGATAAAAGAGACCTGCAATATGAAAGAGCTATAGAAAGACAGAAGCAGAATGTTTAAAGACAAATACAGAATGGGAGATGAGTTACAAAAATCTGTAAGGGGAAACACGCAGGAGCGAACATGAATGTCTCAGATGGTTAATCCGATACGGTGATATCTGATTCTACGAAAGGAAACATAAATATTTCCACACTGAAAAAAATTTCAATTGGAAAGGAAAAAGAAAATTGACAAGGGGTACATAGAGATCAAATATATTTTCAGTGTTTTTCTCCTCTGATTTTTTCAGCCTTGTTGTCCACAAAATACCTTGTCTCTATGGCGGAAGCACAAAAAAGAAAAGAAAACAGCAAAATATAGCTGAACATCGCGGTGTAATGTTTACAGTTCCTTCATATTTACAGGGAACCGGGTTCTAATCTCGGCTACGGGATCAGAAAATAAAGTAATTTTAATTTTGTTCACACATTCCGCGTATTAGATTGAGACATTACGCTACAAACAGAAGGTCGCGGGTTCGATTTCCGATGAGGTGGATTTTTCAATTTACCCAATCCTTCCAGCCGCAATATTGCCCATGGTCGAGTCAGCCTCTAACATAAATGCGTACCACAAATCTTCCTGGGGGATAAAGGGCTGCCGGCGCGTAAGGCTGACCAACTTACGGCCATTTGTCAGCCGACTTTCTAGAGAAAATATGGGAGCCTCGACGTCTCACAACCCTGTGGGCCTTCAAGGCCTCTTGCAGGGATAGCTTTACATTTTTTACTACAGCCAAATACTGGGTAGTACCGAAACAGACCGTGGAAGCTTCCTTAGGTATCAGTTCAATGTACAAGTCACAATGCAGACCATGCTGCTTTCGGGGCTGCAATACAGTGCGTAGGAGTAGCAGTGGTGGCAACAGAAACTCCTGTCTTAATCGCAATCGATCCGGCAGATCCTGTTACTAATCAGGCCATCACTGCTGTCGGCAAGACGAGAGGCCTATGATAAATAAAAGTAAATGGACCAATATTACATTTGAGTAAGTAAGTAGCAAATCGGCAACACCAAAAGGGCTCCTTATTTTATTTATCAGTAATCTGTCAGACGACAGGTCCACAGTCTCTCCCAAAACAGTTTCTCCACTTAATGCGATCTAGAGATTTCTCCTTCAAATGAGAATATCCTCTTCTGTCCCCAAGGTCATCCAGCATCTTCTCTCGTCTTCTGGTTCGTATACATGGTGTCTCTGTGTTTGGAAAGAGACTATCCAGGAAAAGTGATAATGTGGTAGTTTTTCCATTTGCTTTCCACATCGCAGTACAACAGCCGTTCAAACCACTCTGGTCACGCCTGTTGCTATACGAACTTGAACCATCTCGAGCATCATTTGCTCTGTGCTTCAAGTCGCTGCTGATGACGCTGCTTCCGGCATCAGTTTTTGGTGTCCCTCTTCGTCTGATGCCTACCCTTTGACCTGTCCAGCAAGGGAGGCCCTGCCAGTAGCTACGCTACCGCTGGTACAGCTCTCAGGGTCCTTGGCATACTCAAACCCCCTCACCACGATAAGGTGGAGGCACCAACGAGAGGGAAAGGGCTCCTATACAGTAAAAAAATATGGTTAATTTTTCACCATTCCATAATGAATAACATTAGACTACCAAAAACAAAAAGTGTAAAATTTTGGTACAAGTCAGTCAGAAGGTTGTTCTGGAGGTAAACAAAGAGGAAACTAAGTACACGTTCATGTCTCGTCGCAAAAGACAGAACAGAATCAAGTTCAATTACTTGGGAATGATTGTAACAAAGTTACGTTAATGACGAAATTAGATGAAACAACATTCCGAAAATTCAACCTATCATTGAATTCTGTATGCTGCATTGTCCATTGTCTTTTAAAATTTAATACTAAAATATTTAAAGTATAATTTGCCTATGTCGGCTCTTTTATATGGAAGCAAAACTCTTAGGGAAGAGCGTAGATTCAGGCTGTTTGGAAGCGAAACGCCGAGGAGAATATTGGAAGTAACAAAGTACATCAGGAGAAGCTTCATAATTTCTACGGTCTGCTCTTCAGCTAACATTATTCGAGTTATGGCGAGATAATGTGGGGATGGGTACATATCGAACCGATGCGAAGAAACCACTAGGATAATATTAAAAGCGATTTTAGAGAAGTACTGTTTGAGATTGTTGACTGAATTGTACTGGTTCTGAACAACTTCTAAAGGACAGCTTCTCTGATCATGGAAATAAAACTTCGGTTCCCACGACAACATCAAATTACCTGACAAGCTGAGCAACCATCAAAAGTCTCTAGCATGTGGATAAAGTTGACATTTCACATATTTTTCCTATAGCTACCAGCCCAGTTTGCTTTCTTTTTTCTTTCTTTCTAAATATTTCTTTATTTTTCCCTTCTTGTTCCTTTCCTTCTATTCCTATCTATGTCTCCTTATGTCTTTCCTTGGGCCCTTACTTTCCCCTTCTCTGCTTCGATATATATTTCTCGCCGTTTCTTTCAAATATCCTTGTATACCACTTGTGGGTAAGTTTAGAGAAAAAGAGCATATTTAACTTACTGCATTATGCGTGGATCATCTTGCTGAAATTCTGTCACCATTAAGGGAGTTTATTCTTATTCTCCTTTAGTAAAGGTACTGCTGTCGCCATGCATATTGTGCCATGAAATTTAACACCGTCGTCGTTAGAGGCACACCAACTTCCCGATGCTTCAGCGGAAGTCTTTGGCTTTGTTTGCGCTCGAATGGAGAGACCAACGAAGCACCAGACGGCAGGGAGAAGCAACTTAAATGCATGGGACTGCGTGAGCTAGCAGATGCAGACTGCTGCCATCAACTACAAAAGCAGGAATAAAAGGAGGTGACAAATAAGGTCAAAGCTGTCTCCTGAGACGAAGAGGACAGTGGATGAAAGAAGCTTCAACTTTCTTTTAACTCTTACCACACTAAGCATGAGATATCTCATCTAAGATCAATGTAAAGTCCAATCTTTGTTTGGAATTTGATACGGAAGAAATGAGGCTCAATATTCTCAACAGTTTAAATTAGTTATGAACAATAGAAATTATAAAATACCATGAACAAATACTAAAAGAATAAGGTTCTTTAAATAATGGTTAGTGGAATTAACAGAAATGTCGGTATAAACAAGCAAAGGTTTATTTGGCACTATAAAATGTAGCTTTAAAACACTTCGTACAATGAGCTCACCAATTGTATTGTAACACGCGGCCTCGAAGCCGGGGTAATGGAGTCGGAGCCAGGCGTCCATTGCCAGCCAACGGCTGGGTGCACGTATTCCCAAGCAATATAAGAATAGGCGCCAATTGCTACGCAACGGTTTTAGTTACTATGGTTAACTGTTTCACTGTTGAAAGCCAATAACCACAACAACGAATTGTAGGTTGCAGAGGAACGACTTCTTAAGAGAGAAATACGCAAAGTGACAACTTCCGGGGCGGTGTCTGATATCACGACCGCCTAACAGTTATAACTAGAATGTGAGAGAACGCAGAGGAAGTGAATATGACAGAACGCGGAAGAAGAAGTGACTCGGCAGTGAATCAAAGTGTTTTCGAGAATGAAGCAGATGTAGGCAGATAGGGGGATTCACTATCCAGAAGGAGCAGAGTGCGTGAACTGTTATACTCGAGTGTAGTCGTGATAAAAGTAAAAAAAAAAAAGTAAAGCTATCCCTGTACCAGGCCGTGAAGACCAATAGGGTTGTGAGACGTTGAGGGTCCCACACTATCTAGACAATCGGCTCAAAGATGGCGGTAAGGCTTACTCCCCAGGTAAATTATTTCATTAATTCCTGGTACTCATTTCTGTTAGAGGCTGAGTAAACCCCAGGGCCTAGTGCGGCTGGAAGGATTAGGTCAACTGAGAAAAATCCAATGACATCTTCGGGATTTGAACCCGCGACCTTCCGGCTTGTAGCACAGCCCCTTAACCAACTACGCTACCGCGTGCCTCCAGTGTAGTTCTGATAGTGATATCAAATAAACCTAATCATCAAATGCAGAATCCACAATTATTAGTCACATGTTACATGGGATACACATGACAGTATGCACGGAAAATGTCTGAAGTCGAACATGTGATTACTTTGCAAGAAAAAAACATAAATAAAAGTCTACACAAGCTGTTATCATTCAAGATATAACATACTACGTTTTTTTCAGATTTGCCTGCTTTATGCCTGTACACATGAATAAATTTTGAATAATCTGTGTTTCCACCTGCAATCCGAGTGCGAAAGCTGCTTATCACGGCCATTCCAAACATTTACAGCTTTCTCTATGAGACTGTCAGCGGGACAGACAGCTTCCATCTTCGGCTCTGACAAATTCTGCCACCCAATCCTGAAAGTCAGCGAACTTCTTACTGTAACGGGCTGGGACAGTACCCGCTTTACTTTGCACGGCAGCACAAGCTTGTCCGTGACTTTATGTCTGTAATATCCCAGGCTTCTTGAAAATATTTAAATGTACCTGTATCTCTTCCCTTCAGGTCTTCCCACTGAAACTCTCTTTACATACCATGTCCTTTAAAAATGCGTTAGAAACAAGCATCTGGGAACTAAAATGTCATACATGTTAATACTGAGGTATCACAGCGCAAACTGTTAACAAAAATCAAACTCCGAGATTTTAGTCCGCAAGCGAACTATACCGACCGAGCGACCGCCGCTTGTCGGCGAAGTTAGTGCCAATTTTAGCGGATAGAGGATGTCGCGTGGTCAGCGCAACGAATTCAACTATCCTCACGAGGCTTATTGGACCCCGTTCCAGACCCACTACTTTCAGAAAATCTGGTAGCGCCAGCAATCGAAACCGGACCCCTGGTTCTGTAGCCAGGCACTCTGACCACTAGACCACAGAGGCGGTCTCGCAATCTGTCAGCACTGCTAATAATAAAACCCGCCAACATCCACCTCGTTCGCTACGGTTATCGGAACATGTCGCGGTAGACTGTTATGTAGCAGGAGAAGAGCCTCTTACCGAAAGTCTCTCGTATTTATTCAGTATGTTCGTGTACCCTGACATCAACGCTCCACAACTGGTGACCACCTCCATTCGCACATGAGTCCCACAATGGAATGAAAATTTCAAATTTTTCATCTACTTAGTTATATCATATTTACTCTAACGGTTACAACACACGGATTCAAAGAATGGAGGATTTGAAGAATGCCGTCTTCTTTGATGGGGCGCCGTGTAAATCTTATTTGATCCGACGATTCGGAAAGACGTATCGCCTATCTGCAGCCATCTGCTCCAGTTGCTTCCTCGCTTGCAGATTTTTACACTCTGAAGATGGGGGCGATAAGTCCCTCCGAAAAGTCGGTTCACACAAGATCTACACGGCGCCACATCCCAGAAGACGGCATTCTTCATAGTCACCGCCGTGAAAACCTCAAATCTTATACAATGGGAGACTTATGGGAAATTCTGAAATAAGAAGGGTTCTAGGTAATGCGACAGCAAGGAATAATATTGGAATTTTCATGGAAAGGTTGATTAAACTTAAGAATAACGTAGGAAAAGAAATTAAGAGGAGACTGAACTCGGGTAATGCTTGCTACCATTCAGGCCAGAACCTTTTTTCTTCTCTTCTGCTGTCCAAAAACATAAAAATTAGAATATACAAAACTATAATTTTTCCTGTGGTTCTGTATGGGTGTGAAACTTTGTCTCTGACATTAAAGGAGGAACATAGACCGAGGGTGTTTGAGAACAGGGTGTTGAGAATATTTGGACCGAAGATAGATGAAGTGACAGGAGGTTGGAGAAAACTGCATAATGAGGAACTTCATAACTTGTCCTCTTCTCCAAGTATAAGTAGAATGATGAAGTCAAGAAGGATGAGGTGTGCAGGGCATGTATCACGAATGGGGGAGAAGAAGAATGCATATGAGATATTGGTGGGAAAAAGAACGCTGGGAAGACCAAGGCGTAGGTGGGTGGACAATATTAAAATGGATCTCAGAGAGAAAGCTGGGATGGTATGGATTAGATTGATCTAGCTCAGGATAGAGACCAGTGGAGGGCTCTTGTGAACACGGCAATGGACCTTCGGGTTCCATGAAATACAGGGGAATTTTTGAGTAGCTGCAGATTTGGCTTCTCCTCAAGGACTCAGCCCCATAAGTAAGTAAGTAACAACATAAGTAAATAGGAACAGTTCTTGGCAAAGATCTGAACGTGGAACTCTCATAATGCTAAGCAATACTTCTGAAAGTCTGTCAAACTTGAATCTCAGACCGCATTCATCAACTTTGACGCTAGGCATCTGCTGCTGGTAAAGTCCAGAAGAAGTAACCAGTAAGTCTTCGCGGTACATTGATAATTATGTGTGTCACAGATTCAGCGTTAAGTAAGTCGGCAGTTTTCCCACAGAGTGCATGTGTATGAGTGTCGTGAACATATATTGTAACTGTAAACATTAAATGACTGGTCTTTGTACCACAGATGTGGTGTTTTTCCTAGACGTACCGGAATTCTAAATTGTATTCAGACATTAAGAAGTGAAAACATCATTCTTTCATTCATACTGTCGAAAACTGGGGCATCACAAGGACTGAGAAAACATAAACAGACTTTCAGAAACATGTGCACGTTCTCAGAAAATGCTTTAGCCACGACGTAAGCTATTTTCGAGAACGAAAACTGTATCAGCAGATACCATAAGATTGCAGAATCATCTTCACAGACAGCAGCCCCGTATACATAAGCACAGTATAACAGACAATTGGAGGAGAAGGCAAGAGGGCACATCACAAACAAATCCAATCTCTACACGTCTGAACAAAGAGAGTGGAGACAGTAAAGGAAAAGGGAATAATAACGGGTTTAAGAGAATGAAGAGAATAGAGAGGAAAGTTGAGGACATTCTTCTTCAAAACCTTCCCTTTTCTCACCCCTAAAATGAATCCGAGTTCGCATACAAAGACTAAGGAACAATACATTGCAAATGTTGGAATAAAACAGTGTTGTAGGTTGAGTTTAAAAGGGCGGATGAGATGAGAGGAATTTGTAGTTTCTTCCCACAGCAAGAGGCTGCCAGTGCCGCTGTTAGAATTACTATCAGAAAAATTTATACATAAATCTCAGTTTCTAGCCCAAATGTAGCGTGCAGTGAGGTGCATTTCGAACCTCGGAGTTTCAGTAGTTAATTCGTCTCATTGTTATTTAACTAAAGGACTCAATGTCTGTCTTTGCAGCAATCTTTCAGACTAATCTACCAACCTATCTACTTGGCACGACAGAATTCTTCCCCATGGGTAATGTTGGACTGAGAGTTAAACTGACGATACACTGTTGTCTAGCTGACAGAATCTTAGGGTACATATTTAAGGAGATGTTATCAACATTCTATGTACCTTCGAGTTTTAGGGTCATTATGAAAGATGAATTGGGAAGTATGTGGAAGGAAAACATTCGACTGGGAAGATTTGGAGAAAGACGAGAAAATCTCAAACCCCGCCGGTTTCTGGGCTGAGCTTCGATTCTGGGGCGAAGCAAGAATGCTATGACTCCATCCCGTGGTCCGATCTTCCATCTGCTGCTAAGGTCCAGAATGCTCAATTCTTAACGCCCTTAATGACACTGTTTCCAGTGCAAATGTTATGTAAATATCGACTGAAACGGAAAGATGATCATGAATGATGACATGATGAGAATTAAGAAGGCATTGGTCGGGACCAACTTTAAGGTACTATTCGAGGATATAAGATTCAAAAGTTCGGAGACAAAGAGTAGCTCTATCGATTGGTCCAGAATAATTAAGCTTTTTACCTGATGATGGACGTAGAACTCAGTCTCCGAAACTTTGTCTTAAAAATAACGATGGATAAGTCAAAAAGTCAATAACTATACTATTCAAGCATTTATCAGGAGATGACACTGGAAAAATATCCATGTAAACAGTAATACGGCTGTGATCGAAGTGGGTACCTCCCGGATAGAAAACAAAACCATTACCATGTAAGATTTGAGGTTTTAATGGCGGTGAATATGAAGAAAGCAGTCGTCTGGGATGTGGCGCCGTGTAGAAGTTGCGTTAACCGACGTTTCGGAGGAACGTATCGCCTCTATCTTCAGGGTAGAAGACAAGAAGAAACCCGCGAGTGAACCTGCACTGCTCACGCTGGTTCGCTCACGGATTTCTTGTCTTCTACCCTGAAGACAGAGGCGATACGTTCCTCCGAAACATCGGTTAACACAACTTCTACACGGCGCCAGATTCCAGAAGACTGCTTTCTTCAAAACCGTTACCACTCTCAGCTTGTTGCTTCGTCTGAGTCCCGTGAGCATCACTCTGTAGTTCTATACTTTGCAGCGGAGACAATTCTCACATGAATAACATAATGTCGGATAAAGGCATTTCTATAACGAAAGAGTCGCGACTTGTTGAAGGTGCTATCCCAGCACTTACGTACCGGAAGGCTCGATTAGTACAGATAAAAAGCTACGGACCGGAAGACTGGAGGATCAGTGTTCGATCACCAGTGGTGCCGGAGTTAAACCTCTTTACCACCGAGTCCCGATAGGCTCTTGGCAAACAAGATTGCTATCAAGTTGGTAACGGAAAATAATCCCTGGGGATAAAGCGACTGAGGCGTGAAGCTAACTGACCTTCATCTAGTGTCAGTGGTTAAGAATGAGAGGAGATGTACATGCGCCAGAATTCATAGTGGCTGTAGCGTCAGCTCTTCAACTTTTACTGGAACATCTGATTGAAAATCGCGAATATTTTAGGGAAGTGGGCCCCTTAGCTGAAAGTCGAAGCAAAAAATTCTGATTACTAAAGAGAAGTGTATCAGTTTCTTGGTCATATGCCTACTTACACTGCTATAAAAATAATCCATATCAATTTTGCGGCAATAAATTCTCTACACCATTTTGTTCTTTTAGATTTTTATGAAATATTACTCTAATAAAAACTTTGCATGAGACACTGAGATTCTGAAACGCGACGTTGTGTAGTCAGGCAGACGGGTACCAAGGTTTCCGAGGAAACTACCTACCACAGTACCTACCGTCACATCCCGCAAGACTGTGATATTAATATCTATAAACATTTCAAAATTCTACACTAACGGCGTTGGGGAGATTCTTGAGGTTATCACTGGCGCGAATTTATAAGTAAAGTTAAGTAAAGTAAAGGTAGTTAAACAACATAAGAATCAAGAATCATATAATACTGATACGTTAAATGAATCATAGGGCGTACGGTTGAAAGTAGCCTGCTAATGTGAGTCCAGTTGTACCTGTGACTGATTTATTAAGCACCACACATTAACCTTCAAAGACCGAATTTTTTCCAAACTAAATATAAAAATTCAGTTCGTACCTCACAGGAAACACATTGTGTCTCCGCCACAAGGACCAATGGTTAATGCTATTTAGGAACACGTTCGATGCTTATTGTGAGAACCATATTAAACACACAAACACACAAACACACTGTGTGGGCAGAATGCAGAATTCTACTATGTTAAGCTAGGTCGTGCATATAGTAACCATTAGGCTTTAAAGGGTTAAAGGCATATGTATATGCATATGGATGTATAATTCTGTGATTGGTAGTAGACGGGAGTGCGTAGTCAGCTTCACGTCCCGGCCGCTTTATTCCAAAGGAAAATCCACGGTTCCATTGGATATGATGCCGGGTGACCCTGAAATCCGGTATGGACTCTGTAGAATAAAGAAACAATTCTTTGCATTTGTCGGGAATTGAACTCCGGTCGTGAAGCCCATAATCCATCGCTATACCGTCGGAACTAGGGACTTTTATGCTTTAGAATATTACAAATTCGTCTGAAAAGCATTACAATGGGAACTGAAGGCGAAAACAAGGCAACGAGCCCCCCTCGGCTCATAACCACGCGCCGGGAGACAGGGAGACAGACGTCGGTCTCGGTGGACCAGTAAAGCATTCGGTGGATGAGGGTAGGGAGGCGCTGCATCTATACGACTGGTCATGAGCGTGGCGGGCCCGCATAGGCATCTGAACGGATTTCGTAGTCGTGGAACCATCTATATGCGGTCCATGTTTCGAGGCTCGGTGCGACAGGTATGAACTTCTGGAGGTATCTGCATTGGATATTGGGGCAGGGACATCAAAGTGCAGGGACTGATGAAAGGATTCGCGATGATTTCAGGCATTATTAATAACAACCCTTCAAGAACTATTACTTCCTCACTCACCCACTCATGGAACTGAGCCCTTCTTGAAAAGCCGCTAATTCTGCAGCTACTCAAGAAATCCCCATAATTTTATGGAACAAGATGGTTCATTATCGTGTTCACAAGAGCCCTCAATTGTTCCATATTCTGAGCCAGATCAATCCAATCCATACCATCCAATTCTGTCCCACTAAGATCCATTTTAATATTGCCCACCCACCTACGCTTTGGTCTTCCTAGAAGTCTATTTCCTTCTGGCTTTCTCACAAATATCCTGTATACATTCCTCTTCTCCCCCATTCGTGCTACATGCCTTGCCCACCTCATCCTCCTTGACTTGATCATTCTAATTATACTTGGTGAAGAGCACAAGTTATTACTTCCATATACATATGAATTTATTTATAGGTTTTACAAGAATCCCTGGGAAAAGGTTTTGACGCCAATGTCCTTTCAAATGGTTCAGTGCAAGTCGTCAAGAACGGCAGTTGAATAATTAGGATCTACATGAGTCAGTGATCCATTTTAGTGCGCTATTTCCACATTACACATTCTTACTGCATCGAATTTGGGCTCAAATATGCGCTCCGTAAATATATTTGTATGTTTTGACATGCAAATAATTTCATGCAGAATTTCTGGTCACTCTTCTGATCCAACGCCATACAAATGCCTAACTCTAGCTAATCATTTGTTTCTGATGTCAAACCAAAAAATAATTATTACATTTGCGTGACTGCCATATTCTTTTGCTCTCTGCAAGAAAAGAAAAAAGCGTTAAACTAATATTGCATATATATATTTCGAAGGTCTATTATGAAAGGAAATTTTAGTACCGGATGCTAAACAGAGATGGCGTTGCTCCCACCTCAGAATCTCTCACTGTCGTCATGTTGATAGTACTGACAGTAGTAAGCTAAGTAGAAAAATGAGGTATCTGCCACTGATGGCTCTATAGTCCAGCTTGGGCCCTGGTTCCGTCTTTCAGTTTCTTAATCTTATAAACAGTCGGTAGGACTCCTTCGACGTGGGCTCATCCCAGCGCAAGGCGGCTACCTACACAGGACAACACAAAACACAGAACAAGCGCAGACAAACATCAATGTCTTGAGTGGGATATGAACCCACGATCCAATTGTCTGAGCGGGCGAAGACATTTCATGCATTGTACTACGCGGCCAGCGTGATCGGAGAGATGGCATCTAGTGATATAATTTTCCAACTTTGAGGGACATACGGATGAACACATAGACACGACAGGCCTACCACAAGCCTCCATTTCCTCATAAAACAAGCAAAATAAGCCAAAACAGGAATTATAAACGCTATAGGCTGTTTGAATTCATGGCCTCAGTACCTACTTTTCTTAATCAGACTGGTTTTACATAGGAGAGCTAACCAGCTGAGAGACGTCTGCAATGTGGGTAAATGCATTTCATAATACAGCGGATATGCCTGACGTCCCGGAAGCATTACATCTATGTCTGCGTCTTTACGCTGTAGACAGGCGACGCAAACAGGAAATTCAGATCTGCTGCTGCTGCAAGAATCTATGCGCTCCGGTCCCGTCACAACGCGTGTAAAGCAAACACAAACACAAAGAGAATATGCCCAGCTTAACTTCGGATTCTCTCCGTTGCAATGCTAATCAATACGTAGAACAGATAATTGCAACTGAAAGACATAACGCAGATTGGGAGATCTGGGTAATTACTGTTTCATACACGATATGGAAGAATGTATTAAGTAGCTCCACAGTCTTCCTAGAGACCACGAAGCTCTCTCAGCTGGTTAAGAAAATTCTCATTTTTAAGAAACGCGCATGTTCAGTACTGTGTTCACAAAATACCGACCACTACGTCCTATTTTGAGACATTTTAACTCATTAAAACCTCAAATCTTATTTATCTGTGATCTGTTTTAATAACATAATTCCACAAAAGTTACGTTTATGTCTGCTCTTAAGATTTCAGGATCAAAATTCTGTATCATCTGAAGCAACCGTCTCTTCTGTGTCCATTGTAACGTCCTTCATTCAATTCCCCTAATAGTATTATCAGGTGTATGAGTGGATAAGAGACGGGGTTTGGATTGGAGATCGCATTTATCGACTACTTACGGTCCTAACTACAAGTGACTATAACACTATCGCTAATTTACACTCTTCACAAATCACTCAACCAAACGCCATGCCTTTTCAGTCTGTCTTCACCAGTCGTTCCCTGGTAATGGCTTATAACAGTGAAGATTCTTCAGCTTCCGCGATCACTTCGTTGCTAACTACACCGATGAAGTGTTCTCTTCACTGATTTCCTTACAACTGTCTCACAACTAACTTCTAAACTTAGCCCTTGCTTATATTATTTCGGCACGGACCAACAGAAAACATCGATCATTGTTGTACTCCAATCGTTTCCGTGGGAACATGTTTCTTTGTGAATGTGTTAGTAATGGCTGCGTGTACTTGCTTATTAAGAATCCCTTCCATAGCAGCGGACCTTGTTTCCTTGTTTGTTTCGAGGTCGTTACCCAGTAACGGGTCCACAAACTGCAGTATTAAAGGAAGAATACAAATTACGAAGATCCTCTTACATGATTTTCTCCAAGATTATAATTAATTAATTTTTATTAAGGGTTGAGGATACACTAGAAAACATGAAATAATGCCTTTTTATATAAACTTTAAAGAGGTGATAGTAAGCATTTAAAATTTCTATATTCTCTTGGGGGAGAGTGTTACCATACACTATGCTACTGAGAAATATGCCTATTTTTTTCTTTTGCACCACAAAAGGGGGAGGGGGGTTACATGTGCACCCCCTTCCTTGCAAAAATAACAGAGTGAAACCTCTTTTCACTATTCATAACTTATCCCTGTTATTAAATTTGACTGCATGCGACGCCCACGTATAATCATTTGCGTCTGAAACTGCAACTCTCTTTTCATTCCTTCAAGTTTTCAGAAGAAGATTCAATCAGACCATCATGTGACTCTGGAGCAAGACGCTGTCGTCTATAACCTGTCAACTAATGATTTGTAGCTCTGTAAATTATCCCCCGCAGTACGTTAGCGTAGCGACATGTCGGCTGGAAGAGGACAGCGTAATGCGTATATCAGGGGTGTCCAAATTCACTGCCTGCAGCATCATAAAGAGTAGCTACTGCACTGTAGTGAAGGAGCGTGAATGCGAGGTGCGCAGTAGCAAAGTTTTGTTACGCGGCGAGAGTTGCACAGATCAGTCATTCAAATTTTCTCAAGGCTGTTTCTAGCTTATTCCGTAACTTACACGAAAATGTATATATACATATAATGTTAATTCCTACCTTCGATCGTTCCAGTCAGGAAGAGAGCAGGCACAATCCAAGGCATTATACGTAGGTAAACACATCGTAAGAAATGAGTGTGCGCGATTATTTGATACAGTTCCATCCTGTAACAACTTTATGTATTCCCGTTTAATGTAACAAACATTTATGGGATAGACAGTAAAATATAATTCCTATTAAAGCCTGCAACTTTAATTATATCCAAAAGCGCAATAAAATTAAACAGCAATAATATAATCACAACCAAATTAACGAGTTTACTGTGTCAAACTGTCATGGCGATTCCTTTTATATCTGAAGTAATAAATTTAAGATCACTAACAACGTTATTTGCCGGTCACGGTAGCTGAGCGGTCTAAGGCGTGCACTGTCTTCGCTCGCTCGGAAGCCGGGATCGTGGGTTCGAATCCCACTCAGGGCATGGATTTTTGTGTGCGGTTTTCTGTGTTTGTCTACAGGTAGAGGCCTTGCGACGAGCTGATCACCCGCCCAAGGAGTCCTACCGTATGTGTAAGATCTAGTAAACCGAAGTGAAACGGACAGTTTCATGCAGGTAGGCCTAGGCCCAAATTGGGGCTGTAGCGCCACAGGAAAAACAACGTTATTTACATTATAAACAAACAAACAAACAAGCAAATAAACACAGACCTAGTGCATATTTAAAGAAATTTAGTAATAGTTATATGTTAACAGAGTGATTAACTACATACCAATAACGCTTTTAGGTATATCAAATATGTTAGGTATTGTAGCGTATAGACCCGTTGCTAGGCATCAGATTCTTAACAAGCAACGACTGAACTACAAAAAAGAGGAACGGTGTTTTCTGAGTTGTCCGTGCAAAGATGTTATAATCAGGACAGTTGAAACAATAAGCTCAGCAAACCCGTGTGGAGGCGGGGTCGAATACCTCCACCGTGACCCTGAGAGTCGTAGGAGGCGACGAAAAGGGAAGTCTCAATTCTTAGACAGTAAAATATGGTCGCGAGTTCCAAGGGACTCGGACCCGAGTAAGACTACGCTGGCAAGGGCCAGCAGCATATACAAAAGATAGACCCGTCCTCTCGTTAGAGAAGGCGCCCCACAGAAATAAGACCGTAACTGTAAAACGGTAATAATTAATATCTGGTCATGAGCCCCAAATGGGGCTCGACACCAAGACTTACTGACTGACTGACCGTCAGTCGCAATGTGAGTTTCACTTTGACAATAAGCTCATTTGTGGGATATTCGCCAGACAGTAAGATATAAGCAGAGGACATTGTCAGGATCCGCTACAAGGAAACGACTAGTCAAGGCATAGAAGACTTTATGTGTGCTGCAGTTACAGTGATCTTCATAGAGTCTGTACACAAGTGAAGCTGTTATGTTTACTTGTAGTTCCGGGTCATGTGTATAAGCGGTCAATAAATCGATCCACCAATGTAAACTCCGTCCATAGTCACCCAAACACATGACAGTGTACTAAGTTTAAGGGTAATAATGAATACCAAATGGTGAAGAATGTGTGTTTAAAAAGTACATGTGCCTGAAACAGGAGTATATATTTCCACTCTTTATACTTCACCTGACTTTCCATACTACACAGAATAGCATACTTATAGATTAACGGGAATTCGCGAGAGAACAGCTGTGCACAGAAGACCCAGAGAGTGCCTTACGTCTCACAGTTCCGCCCTTGTTGAGTAGCTCTCCCTCGCACAGCCGATCTGTGAGAATGTCCGCTGGTAACTTTGTCAGGGGGATAGAAATGGGTCTTCCAATTTGTCGTGAAACATTAATCTCAACAGGGCACACTTTATCAGGATTAAAGAGATAGGACCTTTCTCAAAATGCAAAATTATCGTACCGGGTACATTAACCACTTCTAACAGATTGATTAACTAATCGTTCTGCATGGATGTGAAATTTTACCCCTCACACTAAGGGAAGAATATTAATTTTAAGCCGTTTGAAAACAGGTTACTGAGAATAATATTTGGACCTAAGATGGGAGTTATTAATAAACTGGATAAATTGCATAATGGAAGTTTCATAATTACGAAGATGAAATCAAGGAGGATGAGATGGGCGGGCATGCAGCACGGATATGAGAGGTGAGAATTATATAAAAATTCGGGTTAATGAGAAGGAGGCGAATTTCTTGACTAGCTGAGCGACTACTGACTTCTCAGAAAGGACCCCGTTACTTTCATTAAGTTACATAACTTGATATTATTAATACGTGTATTTCTGAACGCTTGAACACTGTGATCTCAGGTTCGAAAACCGCTCAGAATAAAAATATTTATTTAGGTTCTTTGTTTTTTTTTCAATAGAATACATGAAAATAAAACATTATGGAGGCAGCATATGTCAGCCAGTGCAAATGTTTCTTCTCGACAATTCCTCGGCCAGATTTCTTCAAATTTGATCATTGAGAGGAGGGGCTTATTTCGTGTTAATCAGTAATGGTGCTTATTAATTCAAAATAACTCCCACATATGTAGCTATTATGGAGCTCGAATTGACGTAATTATCATCATGATCACAAAATCGTGCAATTTGTCCGCATTCTGAGCCAAATGAACCCAGATCACATATCAAGATACGTTATTTCTCTTTTAATAGTTTCCTTCCACATGCGCCTAGGTCTCATACAGTTTATCATTGGAACTGAAATTTCGTATCATTCCGTGCCACACATCCTGATCACTTCATTTCTTTGTATTGGTTTATCCGATCAATCAACGAACTATGAATTTCTCCAGTACTTTGTCACAAGTAGCCTCTACAGGTTTCTGCTCCCAAAGTTCCACAATCTTATACCAAGTGTCTTGCAACACTTCTGGCAATTCTGGCTTCATTACATGATTATGTCGGACAATATTTATTCTTTGAGGCCGATGCGTTGATGTCGTTAGCACACAAATTCAATGCTCAAAATGTCTTTGCAGATGTCACCACTTTTTAAAATTAACATCCACGTAAGAGACGTTGCAATATCTGGGAAGATAATATTAAAATGGGCATCAGGCAAGTAGGGTGTGTAAATTGTGTTCCCGTTGCTCAAGAAAAGGATAATAAGATTTTAGGTTAAAAAGGAATGAATAGTTTATTAATCAGCGTCTCGCGCGCAATGAAGTTACAGCAGTGGCCTGAATATAAGGAGAGACTTTCTTTCAAATGCCGCTTCTTTAAAAAAGAGGGGCCACCTTGTTTTCGAGCCTTTGAAAATAAACGTGGAGAAGATTTTAAAAATTTCCCGTTGCTAATTTAATGATATTTATAAAAATATCCATAATTATAATTCAGGTATCAGTTTTCTATTTATTTCCTAATAGCAGAGTTTCTAAATATTTTTACATACAACCCTCAGAACTAATTGACATGTTCAATTTTTAAAAGCTTGGTTTCTGATTTTCTTATTGGAGAAATAGGGCGTCACCTTATATTCGGGCTTATGCGATAGCTAGGTCTTTAGTAAAGATGAGAACCCATCACCAAGACGGAGGAGCTCTGTCAGTCTGAGAAACATCACGCACTCAGACATCATAAATAGTGTGACATGTCAACGCATTGCTAGGCAATGGTTCGATAAACGTCCCACGATACGCGCATGCAACAATAGGACGAACGTTTAAAGCTGGTTGCTAGGTAACAGTCAGCGAGCCAATGTACTAGCGAGATTGTTACCACGTGACTTGTTTTCTGTGTGGTCTGCGGCATGCAAAAATTAAACTGTGTTTTCTGTGTGTGGTTCGTGCCGAGAGGATATGAGAGAATACGGGAATGGGAATTGACTTCACTTGAGTTCCGGAGTTGCAAGGGAACAGAAAAGTGGCCAGAAGAAGAATTAGAAGACTTAGTATCGGATACATGTGCTATAGTTATGGCAATCTTGAAAGTTTAAGAAGTAATTGTAGTTATGACCTGTAAGTATCGAATAAATCCAATTACCAATCCAAACCCTCGTCTTAGTCACTGCGATACACGTGACAATATCCAATACAGCTGTAGTGTAACCGGCAATCTATATTATTTCACCGAGTGACCGACCTATACAAACCAGAAAACAATAGTTTAGATTTTATTTTGATGCATAGTTCTACTGGGGGGGGGCTGACAGGGAGGGATGAGAGACAAACAACTGAAATCAAGAAGGAATTTGGATTTTAAACAGAAAGAAATCAACTGCTCTAAGCTATGAAGAAATCAGTCTTCTGGGATTTGGAACCGTGTATATGTGGTGTTAACCGACGTTTCGGAGGAACGTATCGCCTCCATCTTCAGGGTAGAAGAAAAAATATAAGAAATGTGCAAAGCGAAGAGACCGTGAGAACCGGTATACCGGTTTTCCTCCGAAACGTCGGTTAACACCACATATACACGGTGCCAAATCCCAGAACACTGCTTTCTTCATAGTCACCGCCGTGAAAGCCTCAAATCTTACATGGTCTAAGCTACTTTGAACAACGCGTGTGCTGAAATTGGGGCACTCAGCATGTCCACGTGCTGAGGGAGACGAGCGAATAGTTCCAGTACCCAATCCCTCCCTGTCGCGCTCAGATGCCATATTACTCAGGATAATCCTGTAAATGGCTGCACAAAAACAAGCCTCCAGTAAAATTAATTGCCAGTTGAAGTAATTTGGAGTTCGATTTTACCCTATGCAGATAGGGAGAATCATAAATTATGAACGATACGATGGGAAGATCAGCTATACATTATGCGAAGTAGCAACATATTTAGACCAGTACGAGTTTACGATCACAAGCTCTGATCTCCAGCTGTTTCCTGGCCGTAAACAGTAGCGGGTAAAAACTAGGATTTTTGTTGGTGACTTTTTGCACCGCATTATTCTCGCGAATAAATCTCTGTACAAGAAGGAGCGAAGTACCCTCGAAAAGGCATGTAATATTCAGTACCTACCAGCTTTACTCTAACAGCGACATGGCATAAAGTCTTCCTGCACTGAGTGGGCTGTGTGTGTGGGGGGGGGAGGTCAAATAGAATATGAGGTAACAGGAAATTGGAGAAAAGCACACGATTAAGAGCTGAAAAAGTTGTATGTCAGCCCAATAATATTTAAACTATGAAAGCAGGAAAGATGACATGGGCGGTATGTGTAAAAACAGGGAGAAACAAAAAACACTGCATAAAAATGTGATGGTAAATATCCCTTGGAGAATTGTATGAAAATGTACGTTTTGTTTACGTACATCAGCTTCTGTCTGCTGTCTATGTGTATATGTATGCGTCAGATTCCGTGGATATCACATATAAGAATGGTCGAAACCTGGAGAGTGTAGTTTATACATAGCTCCACATACGATGGGGTACCCAAAAGAAACCGAACTAATTTTTTTGTGGGCAGAGCTTTTGTAGTACCGCGTTTTGCCGCTATGAGCGCATAGAGCTAACATTCCTGAGTCGATAAGCCGACTACCGTTGCTTCAGAAGGTAAGGACTAGTTTCGGCAGAGTTTATAGTGACAACTGTTTTGTGTGATCGTCGTTTTTGCAATGGTCCGAACACATGAAAATGTTGAAAAAATTCGTGAAATCATCAAGGAAGATCGACGACGGACCATTGAAGAAATTGTGGAGCTGTCGGGAGTGACTTGGAGCTCAGTTCAGCGAATTTTGAGAGAAGATTTGGGAATGAAAAGGGTGGCTGCGAAATTCGTGCCACAACTGCTGACTGCTGAACAAAAACAAGGTCGCGTGGAAGCATGCTGTGCTTTGAAAGAAGAGTCCCGAAATGATCAAAACTTTTTTTCAGCGTTTTGCTGATGTTGCTGAAGTGAAGGAAAAAACGACTGAGGTGCTGTCAAGCATCTCAAGAGATGAATTTAGACAATGTTTTGAAAAACGGAATAAAAGAATAGACAAGTGTATTAGTGTAAGTGGAGAGTACTTTGAAGGGGATTGAAGGTTTGTGCTTAAAATTTGAATAAATAAGTTTAAAAAAAATAAGTTCGGTTTCTTTTGGGTACCCCTCATATATCCTAATTCTTATTCAAGAGAAAGCATAGTTCTCTTTCAGGGAATGCATAATGGTACACAGCCGAACATATGCTGATGACCTCAAACAAGAAAAAGAGACCTTACAAATGAAAGTGTATGGACCCTGATCAGTAGCTGGCCACAATAGTTCCAAACGTAGCCTAGAAGCACGTAGCCTATGGTGATAGGCGAATTGGCCCTCAAACAAACATTAACCTATCCTTGGTAATTCCCGTATAGGAGAAGTGCCACATTCTTCCTCTGCCAATTCTGCTTATTAATATGTTAATTATATTACTGGGCGCCACATTCTTACCCTTCATCCCATTAATTTGTTCTTAAATATCGCGACTCGCAGAACAGCAGGTTCGAAGGGCCAGGGCGATGAACACGTGGCGAAACAATTTTTATAAAACTGTGCAAAATAGCACTTCACGGTATCATTCTAAATAATTGCTTAGATCATCCGAGAAAAGGCAAGATTATCTTTGAGTAGCCAGGTTCAGTGAAAAGATTAGTAACAGGAAATTAAAATTTTCTAACAACAAGAAAATTTGTAGAAAGTTTAGGTCTTCTCTTCGACCACTGTATTGTGTGGGTGCTCCATAATTGGTTAAGAGCCGAGATAGTGTTGTCGGTATAGCGACTGGCTACGGGCTGGACAACCGAGGAGTCGGAATTCGAGTCCCGGTATGGTCAAGAATTTTCTCTTCTTCAAGTCGTCCAGACCGGCTTTGGGGTCCATCTAACCTCCTATATAATGGGTACCAGGGGATCTTTCTCCAGGGGTTAAGCGGCCTGGGACGTGAAGGTGACCACTCACCTCAAACCAGTGCCGAGGTGAATAAAATGTGGATCTGTATATCCACTTCCCCTTACGCTTTCATGACGTAGTGTTTAAGTAGTTAAGCACAGGGACAACTTTACCTTTACTTTAATTGGTTGCACTCTTTCTTACTCATGAGGTATTCCTCATTCTGATATTGGTAGGAATGTTATGCTGTCTCAGTCTCTTGTGGTTTGGCTGTACGTGGAGCTGCTGAGTGTCATTAACTGAATTCACAAGTAACAACACAACATGACGAAAGAGCACTATATTTAAATTCACCAGTAAATATCACAGCAGCCGTATTGTTACCGGCACCACAAAACAACACGTGTGTAAACATAGCGAAGCTGCCGATCTCGGAACATTTCACGATGGCTCAACATTGATGTCGTTAGGAAAATTCTGGTCTCTGAAAATTAAGAAACCGCGACATCTTTATCGCCTGCAATAAAAGACGTTGGTGCAGTGGTTAGCGCATCAGGAGGCTCTGTGCTAAGCTTCGTTATACTTGCCTGTCTCCCATCCGGCTTTTATTATTTGTGTTCTTTTTTCATTCTTTCATTCTTTCTTTCTTTATAACTTTCTTCCTTCCTTATTATATCTTGTACTTTTCTTCTTTCATTATCTACAATTATCATCCCTTTTTCTTTTCCTTTCTGCTTTCCTATAACCGTTTCTTTCTTTATTCCTTTTGCGTCTCCCTCTTTTTCAGTCCACTCCTCTTCTGCAACTACCGCTTTCTGTAGAACTCTTTCGAGGAGTAACTCATGCGTCCAGAGCGATGGTTCTGTTCCTCGGGCTCTGTTCACCAATCTCCCTGACATGAGGGCATTCTACCGGCACTATGTGGGGCTCTCTTGTGAGAATAGACCTGGTTGTGCCATAAAACCACAGACTGATTGGGGCGACAAAAAGGAATCTCTTCTTGGGGAGAGGGGTTGCACCTGTGCAACGCCTCTAAAAAAAACAAACTCCGTGGCCTGTAGTCCGCAAGCAAGCTATACCGACCGAGCGGCCGCCGTTTGTTGGCGAAGTTAGCGCCAAGTTTAGCGGATAGACGGTGTCGCGTGGTCAGCGCAAAGGATCCCCATGGACATTAATTTCGGTTTTCTAGACCAGGGCCGCTATTTCCTTGAAATAGCTCCTCAATTATCCTCACGAGGCTGAGTGGACCCCGTTCCATACCCAATATTTCTCAGAAAATCTGGCCGCGAATCGAACCTGGCATCTTTGGATCTGTAGCGAGGGACTCTGACCACTAGACCACAGAGGTAGTCCTGCAATGCCTCTACTCCACAAAACAATATGACATTCACTCTCAGAGCGAGATTCGAACCCATGACTCCAATATTCGTGCGGTCAAAGATCGTAAGAACAGCCATTATGATTGGCTGCAATAGACCTACAAGACCAACGATGCATGGAGAACCATAAAGAACGCGTTTGGTGTGTACTTACGCTATTGTTCAAGATGTGTTTGCTTATCACGGTTATAATAATTAGCAGAGGGTAGAACATATCGGGAATCCGGAGAGGATGGGGTGTGGCCACAAAGCTGCCTCCTCCCTGATGACTGCTCGGTCGTCATGTCCATCAAACGGACGATATTTAATTACCCAAATAACTACCGGCAGGGCCGAAGAGCATATGAGTCACTATACACGCAGAGTTGGTCTTTCAACCCTCCCTCGCCATCGATCCTCAGCTGGAGTACGCCCCTGCAACTCTCGTGTCACTGCAATGCCAGTAGAAGTTGACATGAACCTCTTTTAAAACGTATCGTGGGAGCTGCTATCCGCTCCTGATTGATAAGGCTGCTACTTCTCAGAGAAGCTAAACCTCGCAAGCAGCGTTAACGAACATCGAGGGGAAACAGACATGCGTAAAGGAATAAAAACAAAGATGAAAGGGAGAAGGAAATTAGAAGCACAGAAGACAGTGCAAAGAAGCAAAAAGAACAAAGATAACAAGCGGAAAGGAGATGAAAGATAAAAAAGAAGGAACCGTAGGAAATAAATAGATGAAATACAAAAGGACGGAGGGAAAGAAAAACCACGCAACTGTAACAAAGGAGAAAGGGACAAAGTGAGGGAAAGAAGAAATCGAAATAAATAAGAAAGAGAGAAGGAACTAAAAGAGGGGAAAGAAACTAAAACGAAGAAATCATGGAGCGAGAAAGAGAAAATGAAGGAAGGAAGAGAAACAAAGAGAACAGAAGAAAAAATTGAGAAGAGAATGAGACGAAAACAAAGAAACAAAAGAAAATATTCTTTTCAGCTTCTGTATTTCAGCATTCCGTTGCAACTTTTCAACTTAAGGCCCATTATTTATCGTCCGTCACTATTGCAACACTTTTTTATTCAATGCTTAATTTTACTTTACACTTTGACACTACATGTTTACTAGTGCGCACTAGTAAAGACAACACCACACGCTGTGGAGGAAACACGCAAACCAGGGGCATATGGCGGTCACAACTGAAAAGTAGGCTACGAACGTGAGGGGCACGCTGCCGAGACAAAACACCCTGGACAGACATACATTTATGAACAATGGATGACACCCCGTGTTAGATGAAATAATATACATCAAAATAACGTGGGTATAATAGAAATTTTAAAGGATTTTATCTTGTTTTACCTTGAAAAGAGGACTACAGGGTGTGATTTTAACACGGACTAAGAGAGTGTAGCAGTTTTAACATAATTCAATAAAATATTTGTAACATATTAAGACACCTGAAGATGGCTGGTTGGGGCCGAAACATGTAGTGTCAAAATAGTAAGTAGTTTATTGAAGTAGTAAATAAAAAAGTGTTACAATAGTGACGGACGATAAATACTGGGCGTTAAATTATTTTCAGCATTAGGACGGTAAAATAAATTCTTCAATTTCCGAAACTAAACCCCGTGACATAAAAATCTCCGTCCGTGTGCAATGTGTCCGCATGTAGAACCATCTCCGAAATGTATCCCATCTCTTCCATGCACACAAGTTATCAACTGAAATCAGACCAGGAGCATTCAAACAAAACGATTCAAATCGAGTGATTATTATGTTATTTAATGACACTGTTTCAGTTATAAACTTTTGTTGTTGACACTGATGCGATTCGAAATCAGCTGCAGACACAGACTGAACAGAATGTTAGAGCATCCCACCTCGCCTGGCGCCATCAAGCGGATGATTGGTTTCACAGAGCTTGCAGGTTCAGATCCTAAATAGCCTTTCGCAGTCGAGAATGTTTCTGTATTGTCGGATACAACAGCCAAATGCGTTCCGTGCCTTTGTGTAACCCAGCCAATCGCGTGACTGCAAACACGGGTACACTTTTAGCTTCAGGTCTGCACTATTGAAATTTTCAGAACGAGATGCTGCTAGTCGTTTGGATGGCCGTAAAATTTACAGGGCATACTGTCCCTTTCAGGGGGGAAAACAGATATAAAACGAAAACTACAGAGATTTTATATGATGGACAGAATAGTCCATTTGTGCCCTTGTCCGAGAATGAAGCAGTACAAAACTGTGGTATTTCAAATGTAAAACAAATAATATATATATATTTAATAGGACAGACGCAAAATTGAAGTTCCTTCTGGAACTCAGGACCATGCTACGAATAATTGAAGGAAGACTATTTTAGGGTACCGTCAGTATTTTCTTGCAGTAGAACCACCAGAGACTCCAGACACAATCGAAACTATAGAATATGTCAACTGTGCAGTAAGGTTTGCTAAACACTGACGCTGGTTGTTCGGTGAGATAATATTTACACCTTCCCAGTAAGACACATTTTTACGGAAACCCTGAGTAAAATATTTCATAAGAAGGCTAATATAAATTACGAGTAAGAATAGGCTATTGATAAAGTTCCGTATTCGGTGGCATGGAATTTCACTGTTATGTCTTATGGCGACTTCCTATCTCTCTCTCTCTCTCTCTTGTGGATTTAGCTAAGTAAACTTGATGTGCCAGTGAATGATCGTGAAGAGGAAGATAAGAAGGGAAAGAGACGGAATGCTGGCAGTGTTCCATCCTTTCCGAATGCAGAGTTCTGATTGGTAGCCTGTCAAGAAGACACACCGCTCCACTTCTGTCGAGGGACCATCAGGGGTAAAGTAAAGAGAATTTTTGGCAGTCTGCCCCTATAATCGTCCATCCGCTCTTCCACTTGGCAATACCCCTCACAAGTACACCCTCCTAGCCCACGGCGCCGCAAATTAGGGGCTGAGACAGGGGTTAGATTGCAGTGTGTCTGAACGTAGACAATTGCGAGGTTTAAAAATTGAGTGCCACTTAAATTTCAGTTGGCGACCTGAAACTCGAGCTACCCCGCCCGAGCCAAAATCCTCGATTTAAATGACCGCTGTAAGCCGTCAAACAAGCTTCATGTCTACAGATGCAATCAGTTCTACAACACGTTTGTTCATTATATGACCGCCATCATACTGTACATACACAAGTATATAAGCACCACAGTAACTGCAAAGAGCTTAATTTTATAAAAATACTATTTTTTATTCAACTACTGTTATCAACAGTGGGAAGGGCATGTAGCAAGAATGGGGGAGAAGGCGAATGCATATAGGTATTGATTGGAAAGCAAGTTGGAGAGAGAGACACCACTGGGAAGCCCAAGGCGTAGGTAGGTGGACAATATTAAGATGGATCTTAAGGCGCGTCCACATTACTCGTGCTCGTGTGACTCGCTATGCTCGCGAGTAATGTGGACGATATGACAAGTCATGAGAAAAGCAAATTCAAAATTTTTAATTTAAAAACTATAGCAAATAAATTAAAATACGACTAAAACCTATACACACACAACGAGTAAATATACAGATCGTCACGCGCCGAAGCCTGGCGAGCAACGGAAGTAGTGTGGACGAAGATTTACGGGCACAAGTAAAAGTCAGACGAGTCTCCCGACGAGTACAAGCCTGGCAAGCACGATCACGAGTAATGTGGACGCGCCTTTAGAGAGATAGGATGGGATGGTGTGGATTGGATTGAACTGACTCAACATAGGAACCAGTGGACGGCTCTTGTGAACACGGTAATGAACCTTCGGGTTCGATAAAATGCTGGGAAGCTCTTGAGTAGCTGCAGAATTGGCATCTTCTCAAGAAGGGCTCAGCTCCAAGAGTGAGTTAGTGAGTGACTGATTGACTGTTATCAACAGCAGAAAATGTCTTGCTCTTACAATAAAATAAAAAACACGGTTTGTATGAATACAAACTAAGGGTCAAGATGATTAATGATATAATAAATTTACAACTTGTTACCTGTGTTTAAACATTCTCAATTGAAATATTTCGAAAACAGTGAATTTAATCTGGCCCTCATTGTTTTAGTGCACGTCATGAAATAAAAACGGATATGACGGATATTTAACAAACAATATTTCTGTGATGGATTCTGATGGAATAGTTAATTCCCATCTTTGAAAAAGTGGATTAAAATTTAAACATGTTAAAATGATGACATGCCGGTCACGGTAGCCGAGCGGTCTAAGGCATGTACTGTCTTCGCTCACTTGGAAACCGGGATCGTGGGTTCGAATCCCACTCAGGGCATGGATGTTTAGTTTGTGTGAGTGCGTTTTTCTGTTTGTGTATAGGTAGAGGCCTTGCGACGAGCTGATCACTCGCCCAAGGAGTCCTACCGAATGTGTCAGATCTAGAAAAACCGAAAGTGAACGGAGAAGTTCATGGAGGTAGGCCTAGGTCCACTGGAGCTGTAGTGCCAAGGAAAAAAAAAACTGAACTAGCGAGCTATATTCTGTGTAACTTTGTAACTGAATAATCTAACTGGATTCGGTAATTAAAATTACGTAGCCAAGTAACAATGATCAAACTGAAGGTCATAACTATAAACTATGAAACTGGATATCAACACAATCTAATTCGCTAATTATAAACACTTACCAACGTAAGTAAATAATTTAACTGGGCTAGGTACGTATAAAATATATAACTTGGTAACTGAACAGTGTAACTGACCTCGGTAAGTATAGACTACGTAACTAGATAACTAAGTATTTAACTGAATTCGGTAATTACAAAACATGTAGCTATGTAACTGAGAACTCTGACTGAAGTTGCAGACTATAAAGCAGGTAACTCGGTAACTATAAGAATCAAATGTACTCAGTGACTTCAGAAGGTCACTGAAGTACGTAGCTTGCTATAAACTTAGAAGGTAATTGAAGAAACCAGTTGAATGCACTGCTTATGAGCTGAACAACTGTGTGACTAACTGCCATAAGTAACTGCTTAGGGCAACAGGACAGGTTGGCATAGCCGTCAAGCTGTGGACTCATATTCGGAAGGTGCTAACTTCCAATCTCGGCCGCGACAGAGGCTACCATGACTGAGGTGTTCCTTGGTTTTCTCAGTCCGTCCGGGCACATTGTGGGGCAGAATTTCGACCACATCATGAACTCATATTTAGGAATTCTTTGAAAGTTATTGTTCACCCGTTTTCGTTCAATTCCACGTTATAAAATCAAGATGTTGAGAGTGTCGAACACGGCAGGGCATTTCTGGAAGTGATATTTGTCCTCCTGGTCAATAAACCCCTTGTTGCTACAGAAGCCCATAGCCAACATATCTAAGATCATGTTTAATATTATCATCTCATTCTCTTCTAGTATCAGTGATCTATACCACTGAGGGGTTCGTACTAATATTTTTTCCATCCATCTGCGAGTTGCCTGCTCCGCTCTTTCCGTTCTCATTGGTTTAATCACTCCAGCAGTACCAAGAGAAGAGGCAATGCTTCTCGAAAGAAACCTCCAGCAGTATACGGGTGGATATATACAGTGTGTCCAGGATCCGTTAGCACTTTTTTTTTTAATTTACCCTGCAATGCCAGCCACTGGCGAGTTGTGGCGTTAAGATTCTTGAAGTTTCAGCTGTGACTGTCTAAAATTTCAAAGGGCAAGCATCGCTGCATCATGTGTTGTGACCTTGAATGTAACAGGTCAAACAGTGAATTCTGATTATTATCTCAGAGTCATAAATCGCTTGTGGGCGAGAATTCTTCGAATTCGACCTGAATATCGAGAGCAAGGTTCCTGGTCGCTCCTCCACAACAATGCCCCACCCCACAAATCGATGATCGTGCAGGATTTTTTGGCCAGAAAAGGGATCACAATCCTTGATCATCCTCCGTATTCGCCAGATTTGGCCCCAGCAGATTTCTAGTTGTTCCCAAAAGTTAAGTTGGTGATGAAATGAGACTGCCACGACACCATCCAGGACATCCAAAGGGAATGTACAGCAGTTTTAAATGCGATTCCGCAAAAGGAGTACAGTGACTGTTTTCGAAAACTTTTCAATCGATTCTAGCTATGCATTGATTCAGAAGGAGACTATTTTGAATAATAGGAGTGAAATTTTGAAAATAATTTATGTCTTGTCTTTTTAATGAACGCAGTCTTAACAGAACCTGGACACACTATTTATGTGAACATAACTCTACGTGAAAGTTTGATATCTGATTTTCACACCTGAGTTCTTGGTGCTTGCCTATGAACAGCATTAGCAGACCTCAAATGGCGGTTCTTCTCAGTTCTCCTCCAGCAATATTTTGCGACAGATAAATATTAACCAGATCTTTTTTACAAAAAAAATTCGGCCGCAACGAAATCTGATTCCAACCTACGAGTGTATTTTCCATAAAATACATCTGGTTTCTTGAGCATACAGTGAGAATCACTGAAGAATAACTTGTAAGTAACGGATAACCTTATACTTTCTGTATGTACATACAATTCGTGTCATATCATGCTTTCTGCAATTTGTCTGCCAGAAAAGATCCATATTATCAAGAAAATATGTGCAAAACAATGTTGACACGAAGAAATAATCAGTAAAGAGAAATAAATAAATAAATAGACAGAACGAACCCAAATAGAAAAGTGTGTACTACTGGGTAACAGTGAAATTTATATGTCACATAAATTTGTGTATTCAAACTTGGTTCTAAAATACATGGCCAGTGCCTGAATTAATGAACAACTGCCTCGTGTGGAAAAGTGTTCATGTACCTTGCTTTTCCTTTCAAAGCAGGTCAAACTGTATTTACTCTTAGACTCCTCTCATAACGTTGGCTGTAGCTGTGCTAACGTGTGTCACAGTGGTTGCTGTTGGAGCAGTATCCGCGCTGCAAATAGGCGGGACATATCCTACAGATAGATACGACACGCGGCTTCATGACTTCGCATAAGTTGTCTTGCTGATCACATCTTTATCCACTCTGCAAGTGCCAATGATCTCGAAGGCTCTTGAATAAAATGGGGCCACATTTTTCAACTATATACACAAAGTGCAATAGCCAGGAGCTATCGTGTGAATAATAATTTCCTTTCCTGACACGTTTCACTGGAGAGAAAGACCTGAAAAGTGATATATTTAAAGGAGAGGAGGTGATGTGATTCATTCATCAGTAATCTGTCAGACGACAGGTCCACAGTGATTATATTAAAATATATCTTAGGGAAATAAGTTTATGGATGAAAGCTGCATTGACCTTATTGTGGTCATCAGTGTGGGTTTCGACGTAACAGATCAAGTACTGGTCATATTTTTGCATTCATCAGATACTGGAGAAAAAATGGGAGTAGGATGGGACAGTACAGCAGCTATTTCTAGACTTCAAGAAATTCTATGATTCAGTTAGGAGAGAAATATTATGCAATATTCTTATAGAGGTTGGAGTACCTATGAAGAAAGCTAGGATGATTAAAAGGTGTTTAAAAAAAACGTAAAGTCCTTATAGATAAATATTTGTCTCATAATTTTCCTTTCAAAAATGGTCTAAAACAAGCAGATGCCTTATCGCCACTGCTTTCAAACTTGGCTTTAGAATATTCCATTATGAAGGTCCAGAGAAAGCAGGTGGGACTGAAATTTTGGAACACATCAGCTGCTGGTCTATGCTGTCGATGTGAATCTACTGGGTGAAAACATAGCCATAAAGAAAATCACACAAACTTTAATTGGTGCTAGTAATGAGGTTGGTCTAGAAGTAAACACGGAGAAAACTAAGTATATGTTGCTGTCTCGCCACTAGAATGCAGGGCAAAATCATTAAATAAAATATACTAACAAATATTTCGAAAACGTGACACAGTTCAGATATTTGGGAACGACTATAACAAATCAAAACCTGATTGAGGAGGAAATTAAGAGGCGATTGAACTCGATTAATGCTTGCTACCATTCGGTCCAGAACCTTTTGTCTTCTCGTCTGCTTTCCAAAAACATAAAAATTAGAATACACAAAAATTTAATTTTGCCTGTGGTTCTGTATGGGTGTGAAACTTTGTCTCTGACATTAAGGGAGGAACGTAGACTGAGGGTGTTGAGAATATTTGGACCGAAGAGAGTTGAAGTTGCAGGAGGTTGGAGAAAACTGCATAATGAGGAACTTCGTAACTTGTACCGTTCGCCAAGTATAATTAGAAAGTTCAAGTCAAGGAGGATGAGATGGGCGGGGCATGAAGCAAGAATGTGGAAGAAAATGAACGTGGATAAGATATTGATGGGAAAGCCAGTTGGACAGAGACCATTGGGAAGACCAAGGAGTAGGTGGGTAGACAATATTAAAATGGATCTTACAGAGATAGGATGGGATGGTATGAACTGGACTGATCTGGTTCAGGATAGGGCTCTTATGAACACGATAATTAACCGTTTAGTTCCGTAAAATGCTGGGAAGTTCTTGAGTAGCTGCACAATTGGCAGCTTTTCATGAAAGGCTCTGCTCCATGAGTGAGTGAGTGAGTGAGTGAGTGAGTGCATTGACCTATTTAAGGACCATGGCAAAGGCTATGTGGCTTTGAAACTTGGGATCTTTCTATCAGAAACTTACCAAAATAGTTAGTCAGTCAGCTGCTTAAATACTTGTTGGGAAGGCAGTTAATGATTTAATGATAATAATATCCCGCCTGATATTACGGATCTATGTCTGCAGGATATTGAAAGACGATTAACTTTGGGAAAACCTTGTTACCGCTTACTCCACAACGGCGCTTCTTTTATTGTCCTTTACAAACCGAGGAACCGAGGCACAAGAAAAATGTACTTGTTGTTATTTTGATGTGAAGGGAGAACACAGACTGAGGACGTCTGAGGGCAGAGGGGTCAGGACTATACATGAATATGAGAGAGACACTGCAACAGGAGGGAGAAGAGAATTACGTTAAGTAAGAAAAAAGTAAAAGTAAAGTAAAGGTATCCATGTAACAGGCCGTGGAGGCCCATAGGGTTGTGAGATGTTGAGGCTCCCACATTTTCTAGACAGTCGGCTGACAGATGGCGATAAATTTGCCAGCATTACGCACCGACCGCCCTTTACCCCCAATAATATTCCAAGAATATTCCTGATATTAATTTCTGTTAGAGGCCGGGTCGACCCCAGTGCTGCTGGAAGGATTAGGTAAATTGGAAAAAAAAATCCACCTCATCGGGATTCGATCACGCGACCTTCCGGCTTGTAGCATAGTGCCTCAACCAACTACGCTACTCGAAAAATTTAATACTTAAGATGACAACAAGAGGATGAAGGAGAACGGGGTAGGTACTATTCGCCACGAAACTTTGTGGGAAATGCCAGACCAACTCGTAGTTATTAATGTAAAAATAATAATGAAATGAATTTTAGAAGAATAGCTTGTAAGTTCGTGAAATGGAGTCAATTGACTTAGCACAGAGCATAAAGCGAGATCGTATAAACACGGGGAAGGAAACCACTGGTCCCGCAACAGCATTGGGTTTAATCACTTGAGTAGTAACTACCAACTTCCAAAGAAAACTCCCTTTACGATGCAGATTATGATGATGAACCAAATTAAAGTTTTATTTCGAGAACTTCTGTAATAAATAAACCGTATCGAATTTCATATAAATTAATTGTGTGGTTCCTGAGTTTTATTTTGAACAAATATCATTCTGTGCAATTCATACTTTGTATTTAAAAATAAATTAAAAGTCATAAACAAAAAAAAAACTCTGCGGTTTCAGTTTTTCAGTTCGCAAGCTAACTATACCGACTGAGCAATCGCTGCTTGTCGGCGAAGTTAGTGCCAACTTTTGTGGATAGAGGGTGTCGCGTGGTCAGCCCAACGAATCTCCACGGCCCTTAATTTCTTTTTTAGACTGGAGCCTCTATATCCTTGAAAAATTAATTAATTATCCTCAAGAGGCTGAGTGGACCCCGTTCCAGACCCACTACTTCTCAGAAAATTCGGCGGCTCCGGAGATCGAACCGGGAACTCTGGATATGTAGGCAGGCCACACTAGACTACAGAGGCGGTTAATTATTCGCTGCTTCAGCTGCAGAAAAAGGGATGGAAATAAGCTGGAGACTTGAATATTAATGGTAAATTGGTAACATTTGAGATGGAAGCTGTCATGGTCCACTATCTCGCCTTTTATCCGGACATCAATGCAAAACATAACAAAACTTCGAAAAACCACCTGGCTCGGTGGAGATTTCACATTCGTACCCGTACAGTAGAGCTCTCGAGCGATACAGCTAAATGTAACATTCGCACGATCACTTGGTAGACTCAATGAAGTACTCTTCATGGAACCCGTATTTCTAGTTTAGGAGATCAAAAATGCAGACGGTGGACAGACATGGCGTCGCTACTGTTTATTGATTGTAGGCACTGGTGTATACAGATCGCATAGGATTCCAACTGGGCACCAGTTCATTGGCTGCTTATTAACACAATGGGGCAATATACGAGATTAGAAGTGCTCAAAGTCATAAAATCTATAAAATATATTTCAATATTATCTTAGCATCTACGTCTAGGTTCCCCAAGTGGTCTCTTACACTAAGATTCTCTGCTGACGAAAATGCTTTATAAATTTCTCCCCCGGATGTCTCGTCCATCTGATGTTGATCTCAGGCTGTTCTTGTCCACGTTTCGCAGTCTAGCAAGATTTAATATCATCTTTGCTATCACTTTGAGTTGGTAATAGTTTATAGCAGTTCTCAAGGAGTGGGATCTTCCCAAGGTCCAGAATAAGGAATATTTTTTTTTACTGCTAGTGGGGTGGGACTAAGTCCCTTGTACTGCGGCCACTTCTGGCCTACTGTACCAGCCCCAGATGATAGGTGAGGGTGATTGTGGAGCAATTGGTGGAATGAAGATTGGCAGGGGAAACCGAAGTACTCGGAGAAAACTTGCCCCAGCGCCACTTTGTCCACCACAAATCCCACTTGACCAGACCCGGGATTGAACCCGGCCCGCCGCGGTGGGAAGCCAGCGACTAACCGCTTGAGCTATGGCGCAGAATAAGGAACAAGTTTCTCCACTGGAAGGAAGCTCTCGTTTGCACGTCATGCGGGTTCTGTTCCGCTTAGAGACTCGATATTCAGTGTCCTTAAGATATCCAATAACTTTATTGCGTAAAACAAAACTGACCAGGCCCTTGAATACGATTCATTTAAAATTGAGAAGCTACCTATAAAATTCTGAGTATGGGGATGAATTTTGGTTTTAATTTGTAGACATACTCTTACTTTCAAGTGCTTGGCATACTGCTTGACTGGTTTCGTTCAAAATGTCTTAAGTGGGCACATAAAATTAATTATAAATATTTTTTTAAACAAATGCTTCAGAATTATTACACAATTCGTTTGATTCTTTGGATAACACATACAGATCAGATCATACGCTGCATTAAATCTATCACCGATCGGTTCTTTTTTTTTTTTTACTAATACTACAGCATGTTTGTTAATATATGACAAGTGGACACTCTGGCATTTAGGTTTTCACACAATCTATACCTGATCTACTGTGATGGTTATTTGAGGAAGCATTGTGGGTTTTATCAGGAATCAGCCTTCGTGGTCCTACCAATTAGCTCTGCCAAAAGGTTTAATTATGTGGCGTTTGCTACACAATAAATAAATACATTATTTTTTCCTTCATTCGGTGATCTTCACAGCTGTAAAATTAATTATAGTAATTGGACCTCTCGGACATATGCCAGTGGGCATCGGAAGGTCGCGGGATCGAATTCCGATGTCACTGGATTTTTCAATTGACCTAACCCTTCCAGCCGTAACATGGCCCTGTGATCGACTCAGCCTCTAACAGAAATAAGTACCAGGAACCTTTCTGTGGGCAAGAGGCGGCCGCCGTCCAAGGCTGACAAACTTACCGCCATCTGTGAGCCGATTTTCTAGAAGATGTGGGAGTAAAGATATCTCACAACCCCATGGGCTTTCAGGGCCTGCTACAGGGACAGTTTTACCTTACTGACATCATGATTGTTCATGCAACAAGGGGTCATGGAAAGGTGTAATCAATATACTATTCAAATTCGTTCCCTTAGACTTTGAACTAAAACTGGCTTTGATGTCGTTTGTTGCAGAGACATATTCGTAACTGTTAATACAGCTTACAAGCATATCACAGCGATATGTATATTGTTAAATATACATCAGTTCAACATTTTTATAGTTACAGAACTCATAATATTTCTACCAGCCAAAAAGAAGTCTTTCAAATATGAAAGAAACCACAGAAAATCTATAACTTGGATGTTTTGGATCTGTATATGGAACGGAGAATATATGGATGAAATATGGGAGACAAGACAGCAAGGAAGGGGACATAGCGGGAGGCCTAGAGTGCATGACGAGGATATTCAAAACATAACTAAGGAAAGATGAAGGTGACTGAAAATACAAGAAGTGCGCAAGCCCAACTGAGAGGACGATACCGACAAAAGAATGTACCCATAACATACTCAGAGGAAAACAGGAAGGAAAACGAAAGGTACTCCGAGAAAAGTTCGGCAAGCAGGGGGATAAAAGGAGGCGAAGGTGAGATCCACCGATGTGGGAAATGCTATCGGAACATAATTAAAAGGCGGGACGGAAACTGAAAAATGCCCAAGGTGACAGGCAACACAAAAGGAAGAAGGCTCAGCTGGAGACATATAATCCAGGAAGACTGCATTCAGAACACGCTGAAATAAAAGGAAAAGAGACGATGATCCTTGCTGAAGGCCGGAAAATGTGGAGAGTCCTCTTCAAGAGCTCTAAGCGACAGGCAGAAAGCAACGGATTCTGGGTCATAATGTGCAACACTCGGTCACTGTCATGGTCAGTGCATGTAGTGAAGATGTATGTCACTCTCGCACTAACTGCGTCGGACCGAGAGCTGTGGCTCTGCCGGGTAGGGCGGTGAGATCAGGTGAGCGGTCTAGCATGTAGTCCTATTTACTATGCGCTATTTGGACATCCCACGCTTATATACTAAGCTTGCATATCATATGTGTCAGCTCGACAGTTTGTGTGTCTGTGTTTACCCACAGATGGGAGAGCGGTTACCAGCAAGGAAAGAACAAGCAACGTACAAGCCTGCACAGAGACCTGAAGCTAACACTTAATTTCCTCTTCTTCAGCAACACTACCATCTTTGTCTTCTTTCTGAATTTTATATTCCACAATTAATTTTAGAAAGAAAATATTTACGACATAAATAACTTCAAATACTATAGAAAAGTTTTTGTTTAGAAATGTATCTTATGCCACATATTCCTTTCTTGCACGATCAGTCTGTTCATCACTGCAGATGATTTTGGAAACAACTGAAATTCGTACAGTAAAGAATACAAGAGAAAACAACGACGTCAAGACACAGGGTAGCACAATGTTCCTATTTGCAAAAAAATGAACAAAACGCAATGCAGAACTGTACTGTTTAAATTTGCAACAATTTGCTAACAAAAAGAGTATTATGCAGAATGTTCAGTTACATTGCTAATATTCGCAATAATTTGTTAACAAAAGCAAACACAACATAGAATGTTTATTTTCACTGTCTGTATTTGCAACAACTTGTTAATAAATGGAAACACTGGTGAAGTTTCACTGTCACTGATTATATACGAAACAACTTGCTAACAAAAGCAAGACAATGCAGCATGTTCGGTTGTGATGTTTATATCTGCAACAACGTGATACGTGNTTGCTAACAAAAGCAAGACAATGCAGCATGTTCGGTTGTGATGTTTCCAACGTGATACGTCTAACAAAAACAACACATTACAGAAGTTTCAGTGCTACTGTTTATATCCGCAATAATGTGCCAACAGAACGCAAGACAGTGCAAGGGTATCAGTGGAGGTTCTCGTGCCTTGTCAAGTGCAATAAAACGAGATAGTGTATTTGAATGCTGGCGAGTGATGAATGGCACATCAGCTTCAGGGCTGCACACCTGCTTTGTGTGACGGAGTTCATATGACTGAAAATATGTATGTACATAATAGGCACTTTGACCGACTATGTATAATTGCATGCCAGTGATGACGCTGAAAACCACACAAGTGGAAGAAACCGGTGGTTGCTGTGACGTCAGAACATCAAATGAAACATGATCTTCATTACGGTTCACGTGAGTTAGTTGGTATCAAGTACTGACATCACGATATTCAACACCTCAAGTGGGTTTTATAGCTTAAAGAAATTTTATACCCACATCTCACATACTTCATTTCGTAATAATCAATACTTTACACACAAATACGAGCCTTATGGAAATTATTATCAGTAATAAAACTACGAAGAGCAGCGATTCATTTTAAATATAAACGAAATGTTCAAAATTGAATTTGAAATTAAAATCAGACAGACTCATACATCTATCGATCCGTTTATTAACAAATATTTCATTTTTAAAATGTTATTTTGCAAGAATTAAAATTATACCTAAGAGAACCAAAAAAAATGTATATCACGAGCCAGTACTTATTGAACACACACACTTACTGCAGATTCTCCACGTTTTATATAATAAATGTGTGTTCGGGGGGGGGGGGCTGTTTGAAATAGTTTTGTGTTATAAATATTACACCGAAAAACATTTAAGGAAAATGTTACATATCGCAACTAGATCTATATATATATAACTATCACGATAAATATTTTATGAATTTAGCATTTGAGCTGCCGGTCACAGTCGCCGTGTGGTCTAAGACATGAATCACCTTCTCCCGCTCGAACACTGGGATCGTGGGTTCGATCCAACTCGAGGCATGGGTCTCTTTTATGGTTTATTTTGTGTTTTGTATGTGTAGGTAGCCGCCTTTTAACGGGCTGATCCCCCGTCCAGGGAGTTCTACCGACCTGTGTATAGATTAAGAAATTGTAAAAGCAGCCAAGTTCCAAAGGGCTGTAGAACCATAGACAGAGAGAGAGAGAGAGATCTGAGTTTCATGTATGTCAAGCAGTTAGAATGAGCCATATTGACCAAACCGATAGTCGACCAAGAACATTTAGTGAAGATTTTCAGTTTCTCATTTCACCGAAATATGTTTATTTCCCGAGATTATATGAAACAGACAGACAATCAGACAGATATAACTCCAGCGTGACTTGTTAATTTTAACTAATTTGATATAAAGATCACAAAGTAACTATAATTTAAGTGAATGCGGTATCATATAAATAATCACTTAAATTAGCAAAAGGGATTATTTCCTTCAGAATTTGAAAACAAAAGATAAGTTTCTGCTTTGTGCGTAAATAACACGTAAATATAAATTGGAAGTAAATTCCTACGCATTCTGAAATCCATTTTCACGCTGAGGCCAACTCACCATCAACAAAAGAGCCCGCGATAAACATTAGACAGGTGGTTCGGTGGGACGCAGAAAAATCTATAACCCTGAGAGGAATAAACCGCTGTCTAGGCCGAGATCCTGTCTTTACTAACTGAAATACCTTTTCTAGCTTATTTAACGACATTTCTCGAGTATATGTTTTAAAGACCAAAGAAGATGTTATGGTCTTGGACACCCTAAAGACACTATTCCAGAATGCGTCAGGAGGAGCTAAGAAAAAGACGAGAAACATCACAAAAGACCGACGGCCTTCAGTCCAGAATCAAACCTGTGATCATCCGGCAATTTAGAACAATTGTTAAACACTGAAATTCGTCGTCCGTTATTCATATGGTATGAATAAACTGCTTATTAGTCGGCCTATGTAAGGGTAACATCACTGACAAAAAACGGGGCAAAATATTTCCTGAAGATTTAGGAGAAACTCTAAAAAAAAAACAGGCTGAGATTGGCAGCTACAAAATTTATCCATCTCAACACTTAAGTACGTCCGTGTTATAAGAAGCTTGTAAACAAACTTCGCGACATCTAGCGGCAAGCACGTCAATTTCTATTGTGCCATATCTCCTTTAAGAATAATGAAAACCATCTCGGATATGCAGCTACTGTTACATTAATGGAGAAATCTCAGAGAGGCAGTTAGATAAACAAAACCAGAATAATTTAAAGGAAGTCTGATGCCCTATATATTTATTCACGATGAATAGAAATGACGAATGCCACGGAAGTTTATTCAAGACAGGAAGCTTTTACACTGAACTCGAACTTTGTGAAAGTGCTGCTGCTACAATGCAGTGACTAGCAATAAAAACCTCGCAGCTATACCAAATTCTAGACACTATCGATTACCGTAAGTCACATTCAGAGGAGCGAGACACGGATGGTTATAAGCGTGTATCCGTTTACATTAACTTAAAATGCTGTTATTTGAGCACATCTTGTCTTTTGAATAAATCACTGCATAGGCTTATGATATAAAGGCTAAGCACGTGGAAATATCATCAAGTTTCTAGTATCTAGGTGTTACTCCTCATGAGGAGGCTTTACGAAACGAGTCATGGCGGCGTATTGACTACGTCTGGCCCAGAAGAACGGATATTGGTGGTATGATCATTTCATATAGAGTAGACGATAAGAAACTAATTTCAGAAGATGAAGTCGTGGTGGTACAACGTTAAAACTAGATGTGTAGCACTGCCAAATTCCAGGAGACCGTGTTACGATGGTTTAACCTGAACATTGCAAGCGTAGCAAGTAGCACTACCAAATTCCAGAAGACCGTCTCATGACGGTTCAACTTATATGCATGCGTAGCAAATATTACCACCCAATTTCAGAAGACCAGGTAGTGGTAACAGTGATGCCACACGCTCTGGAGAAAGTACCATTAATCAGTTCTAGAAGGTCAGGAACTGATGGCAAAACCAGCTCAATTTTGGTGGTGGAAATGCTAGTACAGCATCATGACTCGAACTTTTGGAATTAGTTCGAGTCATGATGCTGTCGAAGAAATGTCACTATGTAATTCGACAAGAACGATTCACAGTTCCATTGGTTACGTGGTAAGTACTATTATTGTAACTCCAGAAGTCCGGGTAATGATAACAATGCTATTTCATCTACTGTGGAGGGCATTCCACTACATATACCTAGAAAACCGAGTCATGGTACAACCATTAATTCCAAGAGAAAGAGAACCCAATATCTAATTCCAGAAGGCTCAAACATGGCTTTAAAATCCTTATATCGGGTATGTAGGGAATATTGCTATCTAATTTCACAGGACAATTTGGAGAGCAGGAACTGCCACTATTCACTTCAACAAGAGCGAGTAATGGTAACACAACTGTTTCATCTGTCGCAGAGAAAATGACAGTACCTAACTCTTTGTAGCACAAATATTTCGTACACAAACTTACTACTTAATATCACAAGTCCTAACTTCGGTAGTGTTCTCCTATTATCCGATATGACGGAAATGTCAGAATCAGAACACAAGAGTCGCGGTGGTATAGGCCCAAATATTATGCCAGGTGTGGAAAATAGCCACTGTCTAACTCCAGGACACCAAATAATGGCAGTAAATCAATTATATATGATGTCTAGATGTGTAAACATGTATTGTTCAAGTACACAACCAGCGTTGGCTTGCCTAGCAGAACATAAATCAATTACTAAATCGGTCATTAATGACTGAATGAACTAGTGAATCAGATAACGAAAGAAGTTCATGATGTGACTGTCAGAAAAAAAAAGACATTTCTCCTCAACCGAAAGATTTTGTAAAGGAGATACTCGTAGTACGTGTTCGGGAAATATCATGACGAGCTTTCTACGTAGAGGGTTGATACCAGAGAGTCTGGACTTACACATCACAAACTCAGCACTCCAGGAAATTGCTTACCCTTCTTCTAGCCCTCTTATTAGCTATAACAACACCGATACTTAGCTCCTGACAGAATCGACGTTCTGAATTTGCTTGAGACATCGCCGTCTGCGTTCTTCTGTCTGCTTGATTCGTTTTCCGCGGAATGTTACACGTACATGGGCAATTTTCCTGTAATATTCTTTGTTGTAGGATTTGACGTTCTCCTGGCGCTTAATAAGGCATGAAGCCGTGCAGTCTGATGCATAGACACCACATCGACGTTTCGTAGGAAACTTTTGTCTCCATCTTCAGTGTATAAACATGTACCAACATCACGGAGGAGCCGGAATACATGGCGTCAGATCTCAGAAGACCGCAATCTCACGTGCTGTACTCCATTATAGAATGTACATCACAGAATGAACAGAAACGCTATGAGTGTGTTAGTTCTTTCTTCTCTTTGTAAATATCAGAAAAAATTTTAACACAACAAATCATAAGAGCAAAGTAAAACGGTAAAGATGTCCCTGTGCTTAACTAATTACGCCATGAAGGCGTAGGCGGAAGTGAATGTATAGAACCATGTTTTCTTGGAGGTCAAGAGGCAGTAGTTCGAAGTGAATGGTTAGCTTCACGCCCCGGTCGCTTTACCCCCGAGGATAGAGCCCCATTATTCATTGAGTAGGAGGTTGGGTGGACCCTAGAGCCGGTCTGGACGACATGGAGAAATAAAAATTCTTGTCTCTACCGGGACCGAACTCCATCCCCTCGGTCGTTCAGCCAGTAGCCAGTCGCTATACCGACATGGCTATCGCGGCCCTTACAAAATATAAGTTCTTCAGAAAATGCATATAATTCCCCGGCAGCAGAGCCGAAGTATCAACACCTACAAATGGACATGATACGGAGTCAAATCAAGTTTGTACAATTCAGCAAACTTTATTTACTTCGGTCTTCCAAGTAGTAGGTCTTCAAGTGGATTCTCCATTCAGATTAGTCCACCTAAGAGCTACAAGTCCAACACACCGTAAATATCTTGCTATAATGCTATAAGAGGCACGGTGTATGATGGAAGTTTATCGTTGTCCCCCACTCCAATCTCCTCTTTCACTCATGGATCCAAATATTCTCCTGAGTGCTTCGGTCCCTGACACGTAACAACGAACTTACCAGCGAAACAACTACACGGCTCATGATCTTTCTTCCTTGCTTGTAAGAAACCCAGAGTTTCACAGACGCAGTCACAAATAACTGCCACTCAAATCTATGTAATATTGGTTAAATCCCTTTCACCAGTTACCACCATGTTTATATAAAAAATACTAATATTACGTGTAGTTCTGCTAAGTGTCTCCTCCCTCAGGTTTCTCGTTCAAATTTATAATTTATTTCTAATTTCCCTTCCGTGTGATATATATTCGTCCTTTCATTCTCCTTGATTTAATCACCCTAAGAAAAATCTATCAGAAAAAATATTCACTAGTGCAGTATAAAATGAATATATAACTCTTTATTGACCGTCACAATACAACAAACAGAAAAGAATCAAGGCCAGCGCCCAGCTCTGTTTCCCTACATGTTTCAGCCACTAACGGCCATCATCGGGCAAACACATTAACAAACATATACCATTGAACTGCAGTACATTAGATTGGATACAATGTTATTAATCATTTAAAATATTTTGCGTAAAAATACAATAAGTCAGATTATATAAAAAAGTAAAAGTTATTGTATAAAACAAGATACAATTGATGTTATATAACACTGAATCAGCCGTTGATATTTTACTTTTCATACGTTTCCATGGACAAATTGGAAATTCGATATTTGTTTTATATAAGAATGCATAGGAGGCCCATTATGTTGCAGATTAATTAATTGTATAGTCAGTGCCTCATCTTACGGAGAATTATCCGTACTGTATGGGAAGTAAACAACGACGTTGCTAATTTTGTTATATAAAACTGCATATTTTCCNCGTTCCTCCGAAACGTCGGTTAACACCACATATACACGGTGCCAAATCCCAGAAGACTGCTTTCTTCATAGTCACCGCCGTGAAAGCCTCAAATCTTACATTCATTTATTTGTTAATAACATGTTTCAGCCTCATACGATCATCATCACGTACATTAATTATGTGACGTAAGTTGTTTCGCTGTATTTTGGTCAAGTTGAGAGCTAGTGAAAGTTGCAGGAAAACATGGAATTTTAAATAAATCAACTAACAAATTACAGCAGCAGGACGCTGAACTGTACTATCGGGATAATGTGCATTTTCCAACTCAGGTTATCTTTATTCCATTTAATGAATATTTCGACCATTTTGATTAATCAGCCGAAACGGTGGGCTGAAGAAGTTGGGAAGGAAGACGTTGCTAATTGCCAGACTCAATGGCATTCAGTAGAATTTCCCTAATTACTATGAACTCTATTGAAGTGAGTTATTTTCCAGTAATTCCTTCTGACTATTTGTCTTCCTCAAATTCTGCTGTGAATATTGTCAATTTTCGTACCTTAATAATCCCTTATTTAAAATCCAGGAACACGCCTTCTTCTGTAGGTCAAGCTATCATTTCCATTTCTGTGTAGTGACGAACACATAGACTACAACCAATTAATTGAAGCTATAATATTAAATGTCATTTTGTTATAGGAATATTGCTGTTATTGTAAAATGGTTTAGAATTAATATAAAAATTAGACATTAAACTATTAATTTTTCAGCTTCAGAACTTAACATTAGGAGATAAGGAAATATATGTTAAAATTATGGAAAAAATTGTAATAAAGAATTTTGTGTGTTTGTTTTGACTTAGTAATTCAGACTGTGGGGGTACGCGGTAGCGTAGTTGGCTGAGGCACTATGCTACAATCTGGAAGGTTGCAGGTTCGATTCCCGATTAGGTCATTGGATTTTTCAATTGACCTAATCCTTCCAGCCGCAATATGGCCCTGGGGTCGACTCAGCCTCTAACAGAAATGAGTACCAGGAAGATTCCTGGGGGAGTAAAGCGCGGCCACCGCGTAAGGCTGACAACCTTACCGCCATCTATGAGCTGACTATCTAGAAGATGTGGGAGCTTCGACGTCTCACACCCCTATGAGCATCAGACCCTACAGACTCAAACAAATGGACGCTAAATGGAAGAAATTGAAAAGATCTGGACGGAATCGAACCTGGCCTAATCTACGTACTATCCCAGAATCTTGCCTGGGAAGATTTACGAAGACTATGAAAACCTCAATAGGAGGCGTCCCAGCCGAGATTCGAAGCGTGCACCACCGGAATGCAAGTCTAGGGCGTTACAACTATACCAGCCTCGTTCCCACAAGACGATCTTAACAAACGGGTGGACAATAATAATTTGAAAATATTTTAGAATCGAATCAATTTAATAAACAAGAATTATATTCATGTTGAAAGTTATAATCAAGTCTAGCATGCAGAAGAGTAAAGGATACGACAGACAAAGCAATGATTCTACATGTTGTGTTGTGTTGTGTTGTGTTGTGTTGTGTTGCGGTGCGTGGCGTTGCGTTGCGTGTATGTGAGACGTAGTGATTCAGACCTACTTTGAGATAAAAATTGCCTGATTAGCTAACGAAGTAGGTAAACAACTCATTTATTGATAATTAATTCACTAACTACATGGCATATAGTCTTACTAGAAAAGTCGATAGTTCTTTTTTTAATTCGCTTAGTGGGGGGGTGGAGTCCAACTGGGTCCACTGATTGGCCTATTGTAGCCTACCCCGGGTGATTATGATGATGGAGAATTTGGTAGAATGAAGATTGGCAGGGAAAACCGAAGTACTCGGAGAAAACCCGCCCAAGCGCCACTTTGTCCACCACAAATCCCACTTTAGAAGACCCGGGGTTGAACCCGGGCAGCTGCGTTGGGAAGCCAGCGACTAACCGCTTGAACTATGACGCGGCCTGGCGTATAGTCTTACTAGAAACGTCGATAGTTGCTCAGGTGGTTAAAAATTTACAAGTTTGCGTGAAAATAGAAGGTTCGTTGCCATGTTTACAAACGCCTGATAATCTACTCAACCTTGGTGTCCGTTGAATCCAGCGACCTTTTCTTTGAGGTTTTATGGTCAACATTTCAAAATAATTATCGCCCGCCAAACTAGCGCTCCACTCTGGGTGGGCTCAGTGGCATCTGAGAGCATCTGAATTCAAGAGAGAGACTGAAATGTTTGAAGCAGGAAATGTTTCTGCTTACGGAAATTTAATATATGCATTGAACCTGAGTGCATTTTCTGCGTTCAATCCAGTATTAACGGAGCATAAAAAATTTTAAAATATAATTAAAAGAAGCTGAACATATTTAAAATCATGCAACAGAATTTCATCGCAAATAAATATCTCTCGGTGCTGGAGGCTTACTAATGTCCATATCTCTGGGACCTAGAGCGATGCTCACGTGACATTTTGCACTGTCTCGCGACAAGCAAGACTCATCCAGTCCTCACACGTTTCGCGTTGAATAGGAGATCAGCTAGTCATCTTCGTAACTATAAGTTCTCAGATGAAGATACGAGCTCTATATGGTGAAAGTAATAAGAACTACACATTAATAATTACACAATACAGCGATTTATTGGGATGCATAATTTTAACAAACTGTGCGCCGATCGCACTGGCGAAACGGTCTAAGAAATGAAATGTCTTAGCCCGCCTGAACGCTGGGATCTTGTGGTCGAATCCCATTCAGGACATGCACGTCTGTCTGTGTTTATCCTTTTTGTGTTAGGTAGCGGCCTTACGGCCCCGTCCAACGAGTCCTACCGACTGAATAAGAAGAAGAAAGCAGTGTAGCTACTAAGACACGGACACCAAGACCGGGGTTCAATTCCCGGCAGATCTGACGTTCTTATTTGGGCCTGAGGATAGGAAGAAAGTGGTCGAAGGAGACGATCACATTAAGCGGAACACCGTAATTTGTATCCTTAATTATCAGAATATCTCGTATCAAGGACGTTGACATGGTCGGAATACGCAACACAAACCGAGTACTTAAAATGCATAAAGAGCCAACCAGAATAATAGCAAGAGATAACCTGAAAACAGGAGAAGAGTCAGCTGCCGAAACGTGTATGGCAAACACAACTGAAAAATGTAAGACGTTAAAAAGAAACGCCGGTATAATTTTCTAAAAAGGGGTTCTGCTCCATTGATATAACCAGTTAGTAGACATAAACTGAAACCTCACCGTTGCTACTTCAAATCTCCCTTTAGAAAGCAGTCCAATTTTAGAAAAGTTTAACAATTTAATAAATCTATTATAACACAGAATTCAGGGTAATATATTATGTTGGCTGTAATAGAACTCCGGCCTCGGAAATGTAATTGGATGCCTTGCCGTTATTATCGATGTTAGGATATTAAAAGCTGGTCTCCAGCGGTTTGTTGTGCATACCAAATTCCATGAATATCCATCAACTGGTTCGAAGTTAAGAGGAAGGAAGCACATTCATTGATTCTACTTATTGATATACAATAAGGGAAGTAATTCTACACGTCCTAATCCAAGATTAATTGAACAAGTTCCTTACAAATAATCTGCAATGACGAGTTATATGTATTATCAGACGTGGGAGTACGAAACGTTGCATCACTTTCCCTGCTAGCCATACACAAGATCTACTGAAGCTGTGAAGTAGAGGCGTCCAAGGGGGTTTAGATTTCAGTTGTGGTCGTCTTGGTACAGTGGTAGGTGATTACCTATATTTCGGAGGAACATCCTGCCTCCATCTTCAAGGCAACAAGAGTAGCATTATGTAACTTTTGAGGTTTTCACGGCGATGACTATGAAGAAAGTCGTCTTCTCGGTTTTGGCGCCGTGTATTTTTCGTTTTGGCCGATGTTCCTCCGAAACGTCGGCCAAAACGAAGAATACACGGCGCCAACCCAGGAGACGACTTTCTTCAAGAGTAGCATTGTCTAAAGGGGCAAAAGGGGAGGAAGCTCTTTCCCTTGCCTGGAATTTCGCACACAATATATATAATACGTAATCATAAAATTAATCGATGTTAAATTTACATCAATAGCAGTCGACGAAACTTCAATAACTAACAAATATTTTATTGATAACCACTATATGTTTCAGCTTTATATATCATGATCAAGTGACACACTAATCAGAAAATACTCAAGCGGTTAGTCGATGACTTCCCACCGCGGCGACCCGGGTTCGATCCCGGGTCTGATCAACTGGGATTTGTGGTGGACAAAGTGACGCTGGGGCAGGTTTCCTCAGAGTACTTCAGTTTCTCCTGTCAATTTTTATTCCACCAAATTCTCCATCATCATAATCACCCTGGGCAGGTACAATAGGCCAATCAGTCGCCGAAGTGCCGAGTGGATCCAGCTGGACTCCACCCGCCACTACGCGAATTAAAGAAAAGCAGAAACTTGATTGTCAAATTGTCATATTTTCTTTTTTAGACATTCACTGGTGTACGGATTGAGTTTCCATTATGTTTACATTGTTACAAGTATTGTGCGTTTGGACATTATCCATCGTCTTGTCTGTTTCTTAAACCGTTCTATTTCTTTTTTAAAACACGGGGTTTCGGAGACTGGATTCTGTCCCCGTCCTCAGGTAAAACCTACTCAGTTGGGTCCAGCAGATACAGCTAGCCCCTATCTCCCAACGTTTACACGTTTACACTGTGCTATATACACTGGACTCTTTATGATGAGACATATAAATATTTCCAAATGTTTATTATACACTTCTTAGCACTTGATCGTTCACTTTAAGCAGCAACATCCTAACAATAAACGAATAATTAATACCATAATATCACGACTCGAGATTGAAAGGTCCCGCACAAGCAATACTCCATAAATACATCTCAAATGCCATTATATGGAATTAACCCCAGACAACAACTCATGCAACATCTCGTCGGACACCTCATCAGATCACATTATTACTTAAACATTTAAAGATAAATTTAACACCTACACAATTTTGTTATGTTACCTCATTATACCCAGTTTAACATGATTATTCACAGATGTTTAATAACAAGACTATTTAGATCTAATATATTCTATAAATCATGGTGACTAGACACAAGATAGCAATTTCAATTCATCTTCGAATTTAAGTTAATTTTATTTTATATTATTAACCAGTTTATGAATTTAAATCTCGTCATACTGCCTTTATTTGAAAATATTTATACCAGATATCACAAAAATTCCAACATGCATAATACAATGTGAACTTATTTTAAACCTGATTCACATTTTCATAATAGTAAAGTAAGTAAAAGTAAAGGTACCCTGTATCAGGCCATGGAGGTCCATAGGGTTGTGAGACGTTTAGGTTCCCACATTTTCTAGATAATCGGCTCATAGATTGCGGTAAGGTTGTCAGCCTTAAGTGCCGGCCGCCCTTTACCGCCAAGAATATTCCTGGTACTCATTTCTGTTAGAGTCTGAGACGATCCCAGGGCCATAGTGCGGCTGGAAGGATTAGGTCAATTGAAAAAAAACCACTTCATCGGGATCCGCTCCTGCGACCTTCCATATTTTCATACGGTAGGTAAAGCAGATATTATAAAAATTGAACAGGAAAATTTCCGGTTAGTATGTCACCTGATGATGACCAATGCAATGGAAACACATAGTGAATCTCAATAAAACTACTAATCATTGTTGAAGATGAGACGATGATGAAGTAAATTTAATTCTGCAATTACTCAACATAACAGGATGCAGAATCAAAGGTTAACGTACAATTGTTTAATGCTTACGTAGCTCTTACGCCGTTACGGCCAATGACAAGGAAGAAAGTCTACAGAAGCACAAACAATTTGTGCAACGTCATCACAGCAAGACGATCTTTCTCTCTCTGACGGTCCCATTTTCTGTGCAATTCGCCGGGAAAAAAACACGGAAGCTGCGACAACGATGTTAAATCTTTAATTTGCAAGTGATCTGTAGTTTTAGACGGTTTAATAACTCCCTCGCCGTCAAAGGCCTTAAGACTCATATTCTTTTACATTCTATCCTATATTTAGGATAACTATTAATTTTCTCATAAAGTACATAAAATGAATGTATAATGGGAATTATTCAAGTGCATGTTTGTCTTTCCGTGTATTTTACTTACGAATCTATCAAAATATTTCGAATAAATTTAGTATAGGGGATAATATTAAAACTGAGAGCCTTCTTTTGGTCGTTGTTGGTTTACGATGACCCCTACTTTACAATAAGCTCAAACCGAAAAACACTTTTCTTGATCCAACTGCAATGCAAAAAAAAAAAGCATTGCGTAACAATTCCACCTTCTTCGGAAAACCTCAAAACTTGAGGGAAAAGTGCACTAAAATACGTGTTTTATTTTTATGTATTGCGTTTACTCGAAACATTCATAGGTCCGATAAACTCTGGAGAAACGCATGTAAGTCTGTATGCAAAATTTCCATTATTATCGTACAATTTTAACCAAAACTGGGATGATTCAACATAATTTACAGAAAATTTTCAAGATTAAATTTAATAAAAATCAGTTTCCTAGTTCTCCAGTTCTTATACAGGATCAGAGATACACAGCGAAGCCAACAGTAATATTTTCCAAGTTTCCGATTCAACGCGACGAAATTTCGAACTTAACACAAGATAAAGATCTAATCAGTTTGTAGGGCTTGCTCCCATCAGCATCTCCAAGTTCTAAGCGAAAACATTTTCTAAATAATTTGTGTGTGTGTGTGTATAACGTATTACTAGAAAACAAACATAACTTCACGAAGTGTTGCATGTGTAACGGTGATTAGCTTTGCAACAGATGGCAGTAATCTCTGGCATATATACAGAGTGATATCTGAAATCAGCTACCTCTGAAACACTGCATATATAGCAAATGAGCATCGGGGACAATGGGGTGTGCAGAATCTAATGGAAAGCGTTTGTGTCATTCCGCTACGTATCAGAACCTTGTATCAAGATTCAGTCTTGCCTTCGTTTCAACCTCTCAAAACAGTTACGCCACCTAAAAAGCAACCGCTTCGCCTCATATAACAAGTGGCAATGTCACGTTGAAGCGGCACACTTCGATCTGACGATCGAACGAGGCTCTTGCGAGAGACGCGTGGCAGTGTAACCATTACGTCTGGCGTAAGCTACATTTCATTTAAGATTTAATTTTGGTTTAGGAATGCTGTTTCATTGACAGCTGCGAAAAACTAGTCCAACTGCAGCTCCTCACAAATACAGAAATCAATCATTCAACAAAGATCCGCTTTTTACCCGTTCCCTTAACAGAAGTTAAACTTCACTCTTATAACTAGCTTTTCTGTTTTTATTCAGGCAAATACTAAGACATTAACCTAAAATAAACCAGGTAGATCCTTTTCAGATTGTTTCCCAGCTCATAATTAATATTAATCCTACCATTCGATGTTATGTAAAAAATTGTGTTAAAGAAACGTCACTAAATTCAACAAGGAAGAGAAGCTAAGCTGACTGTGATATAGCTACTGTTCGATAATAGCATGAAAGTCTAGAACGCACATAACTGAACATAATTTGACTGAGCAGTTCCGTAACATTCCTTATTGCCTGCAGTAGCATATTCCTGCGACAATATGATTGAATCCTGCCAAGTCCTTGACTACTCACTATTCTATTAACATTCCTACAACTTGATGTCATATGACACTGTAGTTGACACAGAAACAGAAAAGTCAAGAAAAGCGTTTCAATGACGCTAAACGCTTAAGATTAAAGAAACTTTGAACGACAGCATGAACTGGTCCTACCTGATTTGTTCCCAGTTGTGTTGTGGTTCAACGGGGCAAGTTTGCCGTTGGGTTCGCCCCCAGTTCGTTCCCCAACGACTCCTCCGACACCCCCACCACCGCCGGCAGCGAACTTTGCCTGAGCCACGGGAATGGGTCCCGGGTTCGTCATGGTGGTCATCGTGGCTGCAGGCATCATCAGCGTTGACATGGCTAACATTGGGACACCTGCTGACGGGGATCTTGCTCCGAGCGTCACCGGAAGATACGGCAACAGACTTGCTGGCATTCAGCTGCACTCTTCGTCACGAGGCGAATTCGTCTGTCCCTTCTTCGTCTTCGTCCGTCGCTGGCTCAGCTTTCGTTCTATCAGGGACTGCGTCTTCAGTTCGAAAGACGGTCGAACTTTGTGTCGCCCGTTAAACTTCACTTTTACCAAAGACTACGGCGTGAGCCCGAAAACATCCCTCTTTATGTCACTGGTTGAACTTCTTCCAGGTTGTACGGTTTCAGCACGCAAAGTGTTTCGTCTCCGTCTCGACTTCGCTTCAAGTAGGAACTTCCTTCCCGTATCAGAAATTTTCAACGTTTTATGACTCGCCTCTTTTCTACCAGGGACAATGCAGTCAGTTCTGAAAGTGCCTAGTATTCAATGTCCGTTGCAGGTTCAACTTCAGTATTTCTAGTCTGTAGTTCGTAAAATGTTCAACGTTCAAGAATATAAATTTAAACCTTCTCGATGCCCAAAAGTACAATAAAATTACTTTCTAATATGTAGATTTTTAAAAACGATACATAATTTAAGCTTTCTACATAAATATATCACTTTTCACGGATAAAATATATATATATATCTCGAAATATTTACCAAAAATTAAATTCTCATAATTCTGTTTTGATCAGTGTTTCGAGGTTCAGATGAGGTGATACAAATGAACGCGCGAAGGAGATGCCTAGAGGCTGCGTCCTTTGTGTATAAACAGCTAAGAACTGTGATATGACAAGAGATGACTGGGCACAGTCAGTTCCCAAGTAACAACAAACAACATCAACAGCAAAACGAACCGAACACGCACCGGGACGCTGTCCTTTACACGTGTCACTGGATGTCAGGACGCGCACTGCTGGTTGCCTAGTGATTCAACCCCACGGCCACGACGTTGGAGCAGGGTACAAAACGGACAGCCTCCCTTGTAGACGGCTGTCGCGACTCTGACAACGCGTCCCGGAGCGTAGAGGCGCTTGGCGTCCCGGCGCTGCAAAATAGGGGAAGCAGGGGGAGGTTTATTGGCGGGAATAACCGAAGGGATAACGGAAATATCCGAATAAAAGTTGACAGAGGGGGTTTATAAACATGGGGTGGGGGCAAGCAACCTTCAGTCTAGCAAGTGGCTCCAAACAGCCAACATTACTCTTATCCACCATGTTTTCGCTGTTCCTGCATTACTTTCAACTCGGGCAGCTGTTCATATTGGATTAGAGAAACTGTAAGGTGATTATGTAATGACGAGCATGACAATTTGTGCTCTTCAAACAGGACAGATGGGTGGCACATGTAACATTCACGGGAACGGCAAAAACAACATTGAAAAGATCGCTTCAAAAACTACATATAAGTGGGAGAATACTGCCAAAATTGATCTTGAGAGGAACTGGATTTCAGAGAGTGGACTGAGTTCGAGAGGGCGCTTCTGGGAACACAGGAAGGGATCTGGTTCCATGAAAGCGGGAATTTAGTTGACCAGGAGATCTGATAAAATCAAATTTCGTCAAAACCCCCTGCAATTTAGAATTGGTTGATAAAGGTTTCATTAATACTCTAGATCTTAGTAGTCGAGAGGTTCAGGGATCGAGTCACAGTGCAGGGATGGCCTACATTAATGAATTTTCCTTAGTTTCGACAGCCCTCACAAATTAATCACAGATCAGCAAATTCAAATGGGCTAGTAAGGCCCCTTTCCACATCCTTTCCAATGAACCATTCACAATCATCCTACAATTACCTACATAACTGACGGCTATCTAGTAACCAAAGTATAGTTCAGCACACGAGGAAATAAATACAAACTAGAAAAGAATATGCAGTTACTGGGAAAGTTTCTATTGTTCCTTCTTTCTCGTTAAATGTTCGTAAAATTATATGAGTAAAATGTCCTAACTTCTGAAGTTTATAATTTTATACACATACATATGCAGTGACACAGATATAATAATAATAATAATAATAACAATAACAATAATAATAATAATACTCTTCTCCAAGTATAATTAGAATGATCAAGTCAAGAAGGATGAGGTGGGCAGGTCATGTAGCACGAATGGGGGAGACGAGGAATGCGTATAGGACAATGGTGGGAAAGCCAGAAGGAAAGATAACACTACGAAGACCAAGTCGTAGGTTGGTGGACAATATTAAAATCGATCTTAGAGAGACAGGATAGGGTGGTAGGTATTGGATCGATCTGGCTCAGGATAGGGACCAGTGGAGGGCTCTTGTGAACACGGTAATAAATCTTCGGGTTCCGCAAACTGCTGGGAAATTCTTGGGTAGCTACAGAATTGGTGGCTCCTCCAGAAGGGCTCAGCTTCATGAGTAAGTAAATAATAATAATAATAATAATAATAATAATTCAATTTGTGGTAATTTGTGTGCAAACTTAACAACACAGAGGCTAATTACAAAGGTGACACGAGTACATAGAAATACACAAAACAACTAAAAAAATACAAAATAAGATTATATAATGGCAATAATTTAATAATAATTCCAAGAAAAATTAAAGTTAGCATTAACAGTGAGTAAACCAAAANAGGATAGGGTGGTAGGTATTGGATCGATCTGGCTCAGGATAGGGACCAGTGGAGGGCTCTTGTGAACACGGTAATAAATCTTCGGGTTCCGCAAACTGCTGGGAAATTCTTGGGTAGCTACAGAATTGGTGGCTCCTCCAGAAGGGCTCAGCTTCATGAGTAAGTAAATAATAATAATAATAATAATAATAATAATTCAATTTGTGGTAATTTGTGTGCAAACTTAACAACACAGAGGCTAATTACAAAGGTGACACGAGTACATAGAAATACACAAAACAACTAAAAAAATACAAAATAAGATTATATAATGGCAATAATTTAATAATAATTCCAAGAAAAATTAAAGTTAGCATTAACAGTGAGTAAACCAAAAAAGTACATTTCGAATGGTTATTCCATTATGTGGCGAGAAAGGACAATAGTTGCAAAGCATAGTTGCAATGTTTTGTATTACGAATATCTTTGAGGTACTCGATAAAATTAAATTAATGCAAAGATGGTCTCTTGCTGTACCATAAGAATCAAAACCAAGTTCACTTATACACGGCGAAGTTTAGTGCAGAACGCAAATAATAAAATATATTGAAATCTACTCACTAACTTCGGATACGAACACTGTAGGCAGACGGATGAAAACAACCTCCCCACAATGCATTGCGTCATGCACTTTTTGCAAATAACTGTTAATTATTACAAGGAGGAATAATTTCATCGTCCATATAGATCAAACCTCATATACTACATAATCGTATAATTAAACTTCTGATAAAATAACGTACTGTAGTTCTAGAACAATATGAACGTTCGCAGAGACTGCCGCTCTACTTACTGTAGTACTATTGGAAAGGTGGGACTTCTCCCTATATTAAATACTATATAACGCCTCTATGGAAATTCCTGACGAAAGTAAGAGCAGTAAGTGTCAGTGCTTCATATTTACGTGAATGTTTAGAAGATATTTTAACACTAAAATCCGATATAATCCGAACTGACCACTTTTATACAAGAAAATAATTTACCTACATTTTAAATACATCCCACACAAGTCGAAGAAATATTACCAGACATTATGCTTTATTTTGTAGGTTACTTTCGATCTATACATCCATTGACCCATACGCCTTCATGGCTTAGCGCTTAATTAGTTAAGCACAGGGACAATTTACCTTTTATAAGTAAGGTAAAGTTGTCGCTGTACTTAACTAATTAAGCGCTAAGCCATGATGGCGTATGGGTCAGTGGATGTATATGTGTAGATCGACATTTTCTTGACCTCTGAATTAGTTGGAGCTGAGTGGTCAGCTTCACGCCCCGGTCACTTTACCCACGGAGAAAGAGCCCGGGGTATCCATAGGATAGGAGGTTTAGTGGGCCCCAGAGCCGGTCTGGACGACGTGGAGAAGAGAACATTCTTACCCCCACCTGGACCCGAACTCCAGCCCTCCGTCATCCAGCCCGTAGTCAGTCGCTATACCGACTAAGCTATGCCGGATCCCACATCTTACCTTGAACGTTACTTTCAGTATCGGACACATAGAGAGCAAGATGGCGGAATGACACTTGAATCATGATAAGTTGGAAAGCATTTCGAAGGAAGTGGCCGTGGCCTAACCATGGTATTATTCAGGAATTTTATAGGAGTGACTGGAGAAGACCATGAACAACCTGAAGCTGGATAGCGGATGTCGCAGATCAGAACAGAGTACCTACCGAATGCAAGTCTAGAGCGGTATGTCTAGACAACTTGTTCGGTGGTATTTTTTTTACGAAAATTATTATGAATATATGCGTTTATAGTAGACATAATCAAATAATACCAATATAATATTTATTTAAAAAGTGAAATTTTAGTGGTAAGGCGGCTCGAACGTGAAAATGATGACATCGTTATTTAGTACTGCATTCAAGAAGGAATGGAGCCTTATATCGAGGTCACGTATACCACTTCAAGTTGTGGTACAGAGATATCCGTAATTTTATATTTAAATGTTATAATTTTAACCTTCCTGTCCATAACATAAGGATTAGGCCTACATTTTGGTCGGAAATAGATAAAATCAGATGTCGAAGAAAATTAAAATTTTGGGACCCTAGTACACAAAATTTGGTACCCTAGTACCCAAAATTTGGTACCGTGGAGCCGGGTGAGGCCCATTGTAGATTCAGTTTAGTGCACATAACCATATTTTGAAAACATCCATCATAATTATGACTTGAGGCTCGAGTTAATTATTATGAAAAGCTCTACCAGCTCCACACTTTTTGATGTGTGTATGAAGCATATTCATTTGGAAGCGAAATAAATATGTAGTAATTCATCATGTTAATAGAACCACACATACTTTGATGAGTATCACCCTGCCCGCAGCTAAAGTGCTGAAGACGTGAACACACGGCCTGCTGCATAACAGAAACGCACATCAATAGCCTATTGCACTTCCACTTTAGGTGTATACAGTGGCAATATCTTCATGCCGATATTCGCTTAACCGGTCAATTAGTGTCCACGATATCCATGTTTCTAGTAGGATCAGGGGATTGACAGGGCCCCAAGTCTCGAAGATGTATAGTAAAAAAGGAAGTTTTGGGAAGAACTAATCGCTTAATTTCTTTCAATAGGTCACGGAGAACATAAAACAAGACGATTTCAACAATTCTTCTTTGTCGCGGGAACGTGTTTACCGGCTAGTTGCCTAGTAACGATTGTGGGATACACAAAGAGACCCACAAACTTTCCTTTCTTGGGACACGGAACGCATATAAAACGATGCCTCGAACAAGTCTTCTTGTTGCGTGTATTCGTTGCCGCGGGAATGTGTCTACTGAATCATTGCCTAACAACGATAAGAGGGATACACATACAGACACGCAGACTGATGGGAGGAATTTAGAAAATGCTAGTTGAGATGGACCCAGCTGCCATGATATACAGCAAATTTTATAAAGACTAGTTCAAGCATTCAAATGTTGATGGGGCAGGACATACACAGACAGCAAGGTGATCACATAGGCCTACTTTTTCTTTTTAAATTAAGGAAAACCAGCTAAAAGACGCAATAACACTCTGGATTTCAGGCGAATTTAATTTGGTATACACTCTCAAATCAGAAGCCGGGATAGATCAGTCGGTATAGCAACGACCTACGAGTTGGACGGCCGCGCTTCAATTACCGGAAGCAGTAAGAGATTTTTCTGTTCTCAACAACGTCCAAATCGGCTCTGGGGCTCACTCAGTCTCTTAAACAATGGGTACAGAGGACGCATTCTTAGGGGATAAAGCGGCCAGGGAGTGAAGCCAATATCACGAATGTTTCAGCTATAATTCAACTCTCCCATACGTTTTCGTAGCGTAGTGTTTAATTACTTAAAAATTAACTTTTACCTCTAGAATTCTGAGTACACAGACCTGAGCGGGTTGCATAATAACTCAGTGAGGACTTCGAAAATATTCTTGACGAAACCATAGAATGTAGGGATCTATTCTGGGCGAGGGACTTTGATATTGTAAATTATTCTTCCTACAGATGCAGGGCAGTTTCAGGGTCTAAAATTTTTTTCTGTTATGATATTGTCACGTGTGGGTATGTCACGCGACAAATAACTTCACGCCGTATTGGATATAGCGAATTTATTCCACATTCGTTCGTACACTTATGCAATTCACAATTACGCAATTACTGCCATCGGTAGTATCACAATTACTTCCATTGCTCTCGGCGACTTCACGATCCGTACTGTGTCACTCCTGATCACACACTCTCTGGTTACATACTGCTCAGCCGGCTTTTTATACAGTTCCCTGTTACGTCACAGTGGGTAGTGCTGTTACGTCACCGCGGGGGGTGGAGTGTTTACTGGCCTCTTACCCTAGCAGCGGCAGTGGCTCCGATGTCGTTACGTCACCGCTGGAGGGGGGGGGTCCTGCATAGCGCAAATACGTCACAACATGTATATACGAAGTGGGACTATGTCCACAGCGCAACGAAAGGTGTGCTAAAATTTATTTTAACCCATTCCAATACATTTAATCGAGTTCTATTTAATTAATTTTCATTTGTTATTCATTTAGGTTTATATAGCACTAGACAAACAGAAGATTACATTACGATCAGTTCCCTTCTTATGCCTTGTAACTAGCATGCAGTATGTATGTATGTGTGCTGATTAGTAAAAAGCTTTATTTTTTGTCAACTTCCCTTGTAAAGTGGATGAATATTTGAACCTAACATCGTTAATTCGGTTGTTTCCATAGATAACAGCAATTTTCACAGCAGGTTATATGAACAAAGGCTGAAATAATCGAAATGAAGGCAAAAAAAAAAAGACTCATGGTATCAGAAACAGTGTGTACCAAAATATATTTGCCTCAATATATTCTGCAGGTGTTATCTGAAATATTTTTCTAGTACATAAGAATATCCCAGCATTTCATGCAACCCGAAGGTTTATTGTGGTCTTCACAAAAACCCTCCACTGGTCCATATCCTGAGCGAGATCAATCCAATCCTTACGATCCCATCCTCTCTCTCTAAGATCCATTTTAATATTGTCCACACACCTACGCCTTGGTCTTCCCTGTGGTCTATTTCCTTCCGGTTTTCCCACCAACAGCCTATATGCATTCCTCGTCTTCCCAATTCGTGTTACATGCCCTGCCCATCTCATTCTCCTTGACTTGATCATTCCAATTATACTTGGAGAAGAGTACAAGTTATGAAGCTCCTCATTATGCAGTTTTCTCCAACCTCCTGTCACTTCATCTCTTTTCGGTCCAAATATTCTCTGAAACACCCTGTTCTCAAACATCCTCAGTCTACGTTCCTCCCTTAATGTCAGAGACCAAGTTTCACACCCACACAGAACCACAGGCAAAATTATTTTTTTGTATATTCTAATTTTTATGTTTTTGGACATCAGACGAGAAGTCAAAAGGTTCTGGACCGAATGGTAGCAGGCATTACCCAAGTTCAATCTCCTCTTAATTTCCTCCTGAATCAGGTTTTGATTTGTTATCGTTGTTCCCAAATATCTGAACTGTGCCACATTTTCAAAACATCTGTTACCTCTCTTTAGGGCCGCGCCATAGCTCAAGCGGCTAGTCGCTGGCTTCCCACGGCGGCGGCCCGGGTTCGATCCCGGATCTGGTCAAGTGGGATCTGTGGTGGACAAAGTGGCTCCGGGGCAGGTTTTCTCCGAGTACTTCGGTTTCCCCTGTCAATCTTCATTCCACCAATTTCTCCACAATCACCGTCACCTATCATCTGGGGCTGGTACAATAGGCCAGAAGTGGCCGCAGTACAAAGGACTTAGTCACCCCACTAGCAATAAATAAAATTACCTCTCTCTATGTCATGATTTTGCCATGCACTTTGGTGACGAGACAGTAACATATACTTAGTTTTCTCTGCGTTTACTTCTCGACTAACCTCCTTACTTGCGTCAATTAAAGTTTGTGTGTTTTTCTCTATGGTATCTATATTATCACCCAGTAGATTCACATCATCGGCATAGATTCTTCAACATAGAAGAAAAGAAAATTCTAAAGGGTTCTGATAAAGGTGTAGTTCACTTAGCGTTACTAGTCCAATGTTTGGGACTAGTGGAACACCTCAGTCGGCAAACCTCACCTGAGTGCTGGGGCAGATACAACTTCTAAATATTATGCTCTGATTCCAGATTATCAGCTGATGGGAAAGTCCTGGGAACTAGAAATGCTAAGAAAATAGATATTTATGATACTGAGTGTGTGTAGTCTGATACATCTTCATGTAATTTGGTAAGACGACCACCGGAATTTCTTCGAGCTTCGTAATTTTTAACTTCTTTGAGAGAAGAGATGCGACCCTGGGAATGGGTTAATATCACTACGTTTTTTAATATAGGGACCAGAATTTTTTTTCGAGAGAGAGATCACCGAAAAGTGTACAAAATTATTGAGATTTTAATTTTGTGAAATAGGCGTTTTGATTGTTGGTAGTAATTAAGGAACAGGCATTTGAAATTTTGCATTGAGATAGGTCATAAACACACCTAAATATTTTTTATCATGAGCACTGTATGCATTACTATTGTGATATATGAGCCGTTTCTCTAACAACACAGGAATGTCCGTAAACATTTTTGCGGCAGAGGATGCAGGCAGCAATAGAAGAACTGCCGTTTCTATGCGACGGCCAAATACCTTACCCCTTCCGAACGTGACAACAATAGGGGAGCCACTGTTATATAAGATACGCACTAGTTGCTAGGTTACGCCGTGAACCTGCGAGTCGTAGGAGGAGACAAAATGGGAAGTCTCAAACAGTAAAATATGGTCGTGAGTCCCAAGGGACTCGGACCCGAGAAAGACTACGCTGGCAAGGGCCAGCAGTATATACAAAAGACAGACCCCCGTCCTCTCATCTGAGAGGGCACCCCACGAAAACAAGGCCTAACTCTCAAACAGTAATAAATATTTGGTCATGAGCCCCAGATGGGGCTCGACACCAAGATTTACTGACTGACCGTCAGTCGCAATGTGACTTTGATTTTGACTAGGTTACGCAAATATGCTGACTAGAAGAGGTTTCCTACGCGGTCCGTGCCGCGGCTATATAACGAGAGCTGTGAGCTGTAGGATGGAACTAGTAGTTGAGTGTCAGTGTTCGTAATTGAAGAAGAATTAGAAGTCGGCCAATGAGGTCTTAATGTGTGATTTGAAGACTTTATGTGTGCTGTAGTGCAGTGATACCTTGAGTGTGACAGTGACACTTCCTGTGTTAAAATCCATTGCCACGAAACGGATAGTGAAATTTTTGCAGAGGAATAGCCGTTGTTTAGATCTGTTACCTAGCAGCGACTAGTTAAAGCTGTATAGTTAACTTTATTTGTTATAATTACAGTACCTTTGAAAGTGTTACAATTATTTGTAGCTACGACTGTGAATATCCAGTAAATTTATTCGTTAATCCAAACCCGCGTCTAAAGTCACCAAAACATGTGAACATATCTATAAATATCTGACGGTTTGAAATTATGAGATTACACCTGGTAAACTTATTGCACGCGAAATATGTGCTAGTGTAGATTATTCACAAAAGTGATAATTAATTGTATTATTATTAATTTATAGTTCTTGCTAGCTTCATTATGCACAGTGAGGAATGCTTAGAAAAAGCAGGCGTCATGCTTTCTTTTCAGAACCGAAATGATTCAATGTAACGGTGTTACATTAGCCAGAAGACCACAGATCTGGAAACTGTTATCTCCTGAAAGTAAATGCTGATACATCCCAGAAATTATGTGAGAACTGTACCATATCCAACATCGCAAAGATCCCATTCTAAATAACTCAATTTCTACAAAGCAGATGGCATCTGCTTAACACTGCAAACACCAAAGCCCCTTCATGACACACGATTCTGAACCAGTTTCTCCGGTACTCACAACTTAGTTCCCCAGGACACACCAACTAACTTCAGGACATTAACGGCCTTCAAAGTGACTATTTCCCTGCGATTGTCCCCCAACCATTTTTTTCCTTTCTCCCCAGTCGAGCTGTACACAGTGTAACTTTGTACATTTCAGTATCATAACAATATTACAATTAATTATAATTCATGCATTTTATTCAGATCCTTATAATTTAGCTTCCAAACAATTGTAATTCTTTCATTTCCTAGTGTATAAAACATTCCACGATTCAAGAAGCCAATACCTTAAGAGAAAAATAAATATGGTGAGTCAGGAAGGAAGGGGGTTTGTTTTAGGAAAGGAATCTTATTACACGCCGGAAAATTGGGCACGTTCCTCCTGAGAATAAGGGACGACATTTCAGGAAATGTCTGGTATTATTACTGTTTAGATATATAGCAGAGAAGCCTGCAAATATGCGCCATATGCTTCTGCATGTTGTGGAGGTTCTTATATCTACCCCCCTGTAGTCCCTTGCCACACATTGTCTGCAACCTGTAAGTCTGCTGCTAACACCCTGTATTCAGGGAAAGGGGGAATGAAGCCGAGGGGTGCCACACGGGACTAAAAGGCCTTAAAACTTTCATAGCAAACGGTTTCTGCGGTTTCTGTATGAATATTCACTCCTCTTTACTCACGCCTGGAATTTGCAGGCACGAGCAAAAAACCCGCAGTACTGTACAGTCTGTTTATATGCAAACTAAAACGATATTCGAGGAACTGGTAACACGAGTATGTTCGTGCAAGTATGCGGCGAATTAATGTTCCGATAATGAAGAAAGAAGTCCTCTGGGATGTGGCGCCGTGTAGATATTGTGTTAATCGACGTCTGTCAGCACCTACTCACGCTGGTTCGCTCACGGATTTCTTCTTTTTCTTCTACCCTGAAGATAGAGGCGATACGTTCCTCCGAAACGTTAGTTAACACAATATCTACACGGCGCCACATCCCAGAAGACTGTTTTCTTCATAGTCATCGCCGTGAAAACTTCAAATCTTACATAGTGTTCCGATGGTTTAATACAGGAAGGGGCCTGGAGGTCTACTGAGGGGTCCTTAATGTTTCCTACGGGACCCAGTGATATTTTAGTGTAAATTCTATTCCTATCCGATTTGGGGATTGAATATTACATTGAGTAGTACCCGTAGTGGTTTGCCATATCCTAATCTTAACGTAAGCACGTCGATGGACTCTCTGACGTTAGCCAATAAGGTCGAGATTAGCACGAAAATTTTTAAAACTTTCGAACTGAAAACATAATCTTTTCCTTATTCGTTTGTGTTTTGCTATATAAGTAAATCTGAAACGAAGGTACGTCTTTTCTGAGCTAAGCTCGACGCTCGCAGATATGTAAATATTTATGTAACTGAATTAAAAAGACGGTCTGTTTGAATTTTGTCATGGTGATTAGCAGAATCCGAAGTCACTCAGTTCGGTATCGCCATAAACGTTCTGATCCTAAGTCGCGATTCTATAGTTCTGAAAGTCGAACTGAATAACGCGGTGGGGCAGCACATTTGACTCCGTAGGAACCGCAAAGGGTTAACGTATGCCAAGGATAGGGAGAAACATCCCTGCCTTGAGCGAATCAACTCCCATTGGCCCAGTCATTGTCCTGTCTCAGATCATAGGGTTCATGCTGTGTTCCTGTGGTTATGGGACTTGCACATTACATTGCTGCGTGGGGACACTTCACGTGACGCGTCCTGTGCTCCCCCATTTCCGATATGTTTCACAGAACAGCGACAAAATAGAAAGTGACAATTTAATCCGCGGTAGAAACACTGCTTTGATCTATACGTATATAATTGCCTACATGAAACAATGTTACAATAATACCAATAACACGGTATTGTAAATAATTAACTAACCAACAAAGTAACGAAATATCCAACTAACAAACTGGCTAAATAAATATGAAGTAACAAAGTTCTGACTTGTCAACTAACAGATAGATTAGCTAACGAACTAATTTACTAGATAATTAAATTAACAAACTAAGTTTCTAATTATACAAAGTATCCATATATCCAATTAACTGACCAGACTCATAGTAAAGATATTCCACGTTCATGTGATATTAAATGAGATGGTCAAACGATTCGCCGAGTTTTTCGTTACCAGAATATTTCGCGCTGCATTCACAAGAACTCGTCAACAGCTCTCTTACCGCAAGTCGTTTAGCCTAGGTCACATACGATTTATTCCATTATTTACTGTCCTCCAATCTGGATCTGCCTTCAAGTAGCCTCTTCTTCCGGATTACGAAATCAAAATATCATAAAAGCATTTTTTCCTGACCATGTGTACAGCATACCCACACCATTTAGTTCCTTTGTGTTTAATCGTCAGTTCTTCTGCCAATTTTAAGAGACCCAGGTCGGTTGAGAACTAATGTCAAGATCCTCTACTTTGGGAAAGATTCCATAACGAACCACAGTCTACTGAATCCAACAATAAGCAAAATTGTACACTGAAACCTGAAAATATATTTAGCGTAATTTGGCAGGTGTTATTCTGGTGAATTATATAAATCTTCCAGATGCATTCTTTGCCACTTCTGGTGACTCGATGTTCTCGATATTACGACATTGCGAAGAAAACTGAAAATAACAGAAACAACGAATCGATGACGAAAATAGGGAATTTATTGTTTACAATTTAGGTGAAAAGTGAGAGGTAAATACGCTTCATAGGTAAAAAAGTGAGAGTTATCGTCAGAATGTGTAAATAATTAACACCACTACAAACTCTGTGGCTTTAGTCTGCAAGGGAACTGCACCGACCGAGCGACCGCCGCTTGCCGGCGAAGTTAGTACTAACTTTAGTAGACAGAGGGTTTCGCGTGGTCAGCGCAACGAATTCCCACGGCCGTTAATTTATGTTCTCTAAACCGGATCTCTTACTTTTCCATCCAAGTAGCAACTCAGTTATCCTCACGAGGCTGAGTGGACCCCGTTCCAGACCCACTTATTCTCAGAAATACTGGTGGCGGCGGGAAACGAACCCGGGACCTCCGGATCAGTAGCCAGGAACTCTGACCACTAGACCACAGAGGCGGTCAATTAACACGACTGATTTCAAAATTATCCGTTTCGTTACTAACAAAATGACAGGGAGGTGTTTAACTGTTGGCTGTTGGCGACGAATCAGTGGGCCTGTGCATAAGAGGATTCGGTTTATGACTACATACGTCTGCTATAGGATTCTCTGTGTGTATGTTACTGCCTTCTCAAGCCCTGCTAGTTTTAATGTAGTTACACGTGTGGCAGCTCCGTGATGTGCCATCTGAAGGATGAAGATGTAACTTAACTCAATGCTGTAACGAAAAGTATAGAAGCTTAGCTTTTCCAAAACATCTGAAGTTCAGAGCGCTCACATTTAGTGACGTCACGATTTTAGCGTCCCTCAAGGACTATGACGTGCAAAAGTCAGTCACGATTAATTTATTTATAATTTATTTACACTGAAAACACACAGTGTCGAGGATCACGATGTACCAAAATGTGACGCAGACAGCCACGAAAAATTCCGCTTTCTAATGTGAACGGGTTTTACTGTTTAAGTTAGCCGTACCATAGTTCCTGATGATCTGGCGGTACAAATACTCGTATACTGATGCACACTTAGAGAAGAGCCACATATATAGCACTATACGGGGGCATACGTTATTTAATTACATTCTGCGAACATTTTATCAAGAAATGCCTCAATCGCACCTATATTTTACGTTATGAACCAAATTTCTGTGTAATAAGCCACCCTTTTAAAAAATAAATGTGGTTCTCTTTGAGATCTATGCAAAGTAAGGGCAATACTGATCTAATAAGAAAAAAATTAGAACGCCCAAGAACTTGTGACATGTACCTTCATATACTAAGTTCAGCTGACATCCACTGAGTAATTTTGGACATGATATATGTGGACTCACAGGCATTAACTAGTCCACATAAACATTAGAAACTGTATGAAGATAACGTTGATACGGATTCCAGGTGGAATATGCAAATAGTATATTTATGTATGCCTACATACGTATGTTCGTCTGTTGTCCAAAAACATAAAAATTAGAATATACAAAACTATAATTTTGCCTGTGGTTCTGTAGGGGTGTGAAACTTGGTCTCTGACATTAAGGGAGGAACATAGACTGAGGGTGTTTGAGAACAGGGTGTTGAGAATATTTGGGCAAAAGAGAGATGAAGTCACAGGAGGTTGGAGAAAACTGAATAATGAGGAACTTCATAACTTGTACTCTTCTCCAAGTATAATTAGAATGATCAAGTCAAGGAGGATGAGGTGGGCAGGTCATGTAGCACGAATGGGGGAGACGAGGAATGCGTGTAGGATATTGGTGGGAAAGCCAGAAGGAAAGAGACCACAAGAAAGACCAAGGCGTAGGTGGGTGGACAATATTAGAATGTATCTTAGAGAGATATGATGGGATGGTATGGATTGGATAGACCTGGCTCAGGGTAGGGACCAGTGGGGGCTCTTGTGAACACAGTGATGAACCTTCGGGTTCCATAAAATGCTGGGAAATTCTTGAGTAGCTGCAGAATTGGCGGCTCCTCAAGAAGGGCTCAGCCCCATGAGTAAGTAAGTAAGTATGTACATACGTATGTAGGCACTATCTACACGGGTTGGACAAAATAATGACAACACTACAGGTACTCTATACTTTTCTTTATTAATATGGTGTTAGCCCATCTTTGTCTTCAGCACAGCCGCAGTCCTCACTGGAATGGACTCGCACAAGTTTTGAACAGTCTCCGGCGGAATTATATACCATACTTCTGGAAGAACATCTTCAAGTTGCTTTCGAGATGTTGAAGGAGGAAATCTGTTCTTCACTCTAGTCTCCAATACCGGTCATAATGTTTCAGTGATGTTCAGATCCGGTGATTGTTTGGCCAGGGAAGATGCTGAAGTTCGCCTTCATGCTCTTCAAACCATGAATGAGCAGTTACAGCTCTGTGAATGGGGACATTGTTTTCTTGAGAGAGGGCATCGTTCTTCGGAAATAACGTCTGCATCATGGGATGCACCTGATTACCCAATCCGTCCACCTACTCCATTGCAGTAGTTTGGCTGTGAAGTAGAACAATGGGACAGACAGAAAATGTGCCACGATATTCCTGCCCAAACCATGACAGAGCCTCCCCCGTGTTTCATTGTTGGAACCAGGCATTCCGGGTTATAGGCTTCCTTGGGTGCTCTCCAAACGTAAACCCTTCTTGATGTAGGGACCAGCGTGAAGAACGGCTCATCTGAGCATATCACAAGTGCCTTTCCAGCTGTCTCATGTCCAGGTTTTACGGTCGTGACACCACCGTTTACGCATCTGAGCATTACATTCAGTAATCAGAGGTTTAGCAGTTGCAGCCATATCGTGGATGTTGGGTTTGTGAAGCCCATGTCGGAGAGTTTTTGTGGAAACAGGGTCTTCAAGAGGAATATTCAGTTCTGCTGTCCTGTGCTACAGTACCGTGACTTTTCGAAAGAGTCCTCAATGTGCGACGATCCCTTCGTGTCAATACTAATTATCGTCAAATATTCCTCTTCGTTGATGTTGTCTTCCATGATTCGAGTATGCCAACAAAACTATACAGATTATTTCTCTTGATACACCTAACAATGTGGCAGTTTTGTCACAGATGTTCCAGCTAAACGCGCACCAATGACCTGTCCTCTTTCAAAATCGGATGTCTCTCATCTTCACACGGATTGTCACTCAGAACAATCAATAATGCACTTACACAAGCACTACAGAGTGTAAACGAACGGAAGAGGAATATTTAGTGTTGCCAAATGAAGTACTTTCAATGTGATCAACACAAACAAATTCTACTCCCTAATTTCACAGTGTTTCCATTATTTTGTTCATACCCTCTATATGTCCATCTATGCATGTATGTACCAGTATGTATTAATATGTTTATGTGTACATACACGGTGTGTCCATGATCCGTTAAGACTAATTATTTTAAATTTTGCCCTGTAATGCCATCTGTTGGCGAGTTGTGGCGTTAAGATTCTTGAAGTTTCAGCGGTGACTGTAGACAATTTCGCTGCATCATGTGTTCTGACCTTGAATGTGACCCTACTGTTCTGACGCTCGTCGGAAAATGGCGGTTGAACAGAGAGGCAACATCAAATTTTGTTTGAAGCTAGGCAAAACAGCAGGTGAAGCGTACGAAATGATGAGAAGTGTGTACGGTAGTGATTGCTTCAGTCGTTCGAACATTTTTCGGTGGTATGCTGTATTTCGTGACGGCAGGGAGGATACTGAAGAAGCTCCACGTATATCAAAGCCGAGAACAAATCGCACTGAAGAAAACGTGAAAAAAAATGACCGAAATCCTTGCATCAGACAGATGTGTTTCTGCAAGACTCATCGAGGAGCTTTTGGGAATACAAAACATGCCAGAGTGGAACACTGCAAAGACATGTTACGGTCGGCCCAAATTGATATAAAATTTACAAAATCGATTGTTACTAGTGACAAGACATGGTGTTTTCAATATGAGCCTCTCATAAAGCGGCAGAGTGCAGCGTGTAGCGTGGTTGAGCCCAAAGAAGCCGAAACCAAAGAAAGTGCTCATGCAAAAGCGTCGAATAAAGACACCGCTAAACGTTTTCTTTGATTCCAAAGGAATCATTCACAAGGAATTTCTGCCAGAAGGTCAAACAGTGAATTCTGATTATTATCTTGGAGCCCTCAAACGTTTGTGAGCGAAAATTCTCGAATTCGACCTGAATATCGAGAGCAAGGTTCCTTGTTGCTCCTCCACGACAATGCCCCACCTCACGAATCGAAGATCGTGCGCGATTTTTTGGCCTAAAAAGGGATCACAGTCCTTGATCGTCCTCCGTATTCGCCAGATTTGGCCCCAGCAGATTTCTAGTTGTTCCCAAAAGTTAAGTTGGCGATGAAAGGAGACCGTCACGACACCATCCAGGACTTCCAGAGGGAATGTACCACAGTTTTAAATGCGATTCCACAAAAGGAGTACAGTGACTGTTTTCGAAAACTTTTCTATCGATTCCAGCTATGCATTGATTCATAAAGAGACTATTTTGAATAAAAGGAGTAAAATTTTGAAAATAATTTACGTCTTGTATTTTTAATGAACACAGTCCTGACAGGACATTAACACACTGTGTATATACGTATGTTGGGCTTACGTATGCCCTAACCCATGATCGAAGCTACATTCAGTTCGTGGATTCCATGTATGTTCCTTTATTTTCGCGAACATATTGTACAACATAAAAGGTCTCGAAGGCAGAAAAAATGAAGAACAAAAGAAAGAGAGAGTGAGTTGTGGAGGAATGAAATATGACTGCAGAGACGCACACATTCCAATGTGTGTGTGCGTGAACAAAGAGTGCAGACCGACACACTGCCAAGTAAATTATAGACTAACTTTGTTTAGTGGTGTGCTTCTTCATCAGAAAATTTCGCACTCTGCCAAGAGCAGCGAGTCTTCTGCTCGCAGGGCGTCTGCTCTTTCCGAGATCTGAAGATGCATCAGAAAGGTTGCAGGACGTCATTTTGGAAAATGAGGAGAAACAAGCGATAAAGAAAGGCAGGAGGAAGGAAGAATGACAGATAAAATGAAAGAAAGTTTGGTAGAAGGAAAGAAACAATGACATGCAAAAGGAAGGAATGAATGAAAGGAAGAAACGAAAAATGACAGAAAAAAAGACGCGGAAAGAAAGAAGTGAAGAAAGGCAGATGGAAAGAAAAAAGACTTGAGGAAGAAAGAAAGAAGGGATAGAGAAAGACAGGCGGAAGTAATCAAAGAACGACTGGCAGAAGGAAAGAAAGACAGCCAGAAGGTAAGAAGGAAAGAAGTAAAGTAAGGGGGGCAGAATGATAGATGAAAGGTAAGACAGAGGCTAGGAAGAAAAAACAGAAAAAAACGAAAGAGAAAGAGATGGAAGTACAGAAAGAAAAGGAGAATAAATTAAAACAATACTGTAAAAAGGGAAAGAGGCATAAAAGTAAAGAAAGACAGGAGGAAGGAAAGAAAGAAGAATGTCAGATGGAAGAAAAGAAAGGAAATACAGAATAGATGGAAGGCAAGAAAGATAGAAATAAATAAAGACAGGAAATAATAAGAAAAAAGGAAATGAAAAGCGCAAGAAAACATAAATGTGTTTAGACAAACTGACATCAAATGATAGGGCTGAGATTACGATTCCACGCGAGCGCAGATCACTCACTCATGGAGCTGAGACCATCTTGAGAAGCCACCAATTCTAAACTTCCCAGCATTTTATGGATCCAGAAGGCTCGTTAACGTGTTCGAATAAGCCCTCCACTGGACCCTATCCTGAGCCAGATCAATCCAATCCATACCGTCCCATCCTATCTCTCTAAGATCCATTTTATTACTGTCCACCCACCTACGCCTTTGTTTTTCCAGTGGTTTCTGTCCATCTGTATTTTCCACCAATATCCCTCTTCTCCTCTATTCGTGCTACATGACCTGCCCATCTCATCCTCATTCACTTGATCATTCTAACTTTACCTGGAGAAGAGTACAAGTCATGAAGCTCCTCATATGCAACATATACTGTATCATTTCGTAGTGCAATTATTGTTTTTTTTATTTAACGCCAATAATTATACAATCTATCCATTAAGTGTTGATAATAAGTACATTTTGTGGTTTACATATAGAAAAGGAAAGAGAATACTTGACGTGGTGAGCATGTTCCAATGAACATGCTCAATACTTATTTTAACTGCTTAGTAGTATGCAGTTAAGTGTTGTATTATTCGAATCTGGTGGGTAAATCTGATGGTTTAAATCTGTTTAGCCTCCTGATTTCCCCTTCGTCGTCGAGCAGTTTTTGTGCCAAGTCGTTCGGATGGGCCTGGAGTCTGATTTTATACTTTTTGCTGTAATTATTGTTTCTAAGGCATATTTCCTTATACTTGTAAAGTGGGATACATGGATCCCACACATATAATCAGAGACGATGGCGTTAAAAATATGTTTTTGTTTAAATATGACATCTTATGAGATCTATGACCGGGAATTGAATTCATTACGGACAGAATTTGTGATAATTTTAGTTAAAGCATTCTCTTCAATTAGCAACTCTCCGTTTGAAGCAACTGCGTATTTTGTAACTGAGCGAGGTCAAACGATTTAATTCGTGTCTTGTGTTATGACGCTGTTCTCCCCCTGCTCACGGTGTTAATGATAATATTTTGCAATTCGAGCTTGTAATCACAATTCTCTGGATCCTCGAGCTGTCTGGAAAACGGCCTGCTTTGTGAATAATAACTGTTCACGTATAGCGGTGTCTTGGCTTTGCCTCGAATGATAAGGATAATTAGAACATCACATAATTTGCATATAGATTCTTTCACACACAATACATAATTCCTCAGCTGTAGTGGATTAAACCGCCCACCGCACTGGTGAACAAAACACATAAATGACGTTTCGGGACATGGATACAAAATTAAGCTGTAACACAAACCTGCCTAGTTTTAATCTTTCCGGTTTACTTTACTAAGTTGTTTGTAACACAATGGGGCTTTATGACGTAACACCAGGTTTTTTACAGGAGAGGCTCCTATTTTATCAGTTCCATGTTATCATAATACATTTTTAAATATATTTCATTTAAACGTAAGCCATATTCTGCCACGCTCACCAAATCACTCAGTGTTTTTTTTTTCACTAATTTTCTTATCTACATCATATAATGTTCACTGTTTTCATATAAAAACTATTAATATAATTAATAATTTTCGACTAAAATTTCAATATATTCGCCCTCGAACTCTCAATGCTTCTTTTCGCTTAATCCGACGTGCCTCACATCAATCCGTAACATCACCCACTTGTGGCACGCGCTACAACAGGTAACCGTAAAGCGGTCCCTGTGTTCAAACACTCAAGCACTATAGACATATGGGACCTTGACCTCGCCAATAGAGCGATGTGAATGGCTTCACGCCCTGGCCGCTTTACCCACCGGTACCCATAGGATAGGAGGCTGGGTGGACGCAGAGCTGGTCTGGATGCTGTGTCCCTACGGGGAATGGAACCACGGCCGCCCAGACTCTGGCTCGTCTCTATAAATTCTGAGCTATAGCACCTGTAAGCTGTCTCTGTAAACCACTCTCTTTGCCTTCCGACCACTTACAATACCAATTTCACTGTCAACAATTGTTTAATTTCAATTTGTCTTTTTACTTCTAATATCTTCCTCAATAGCCAATATAGTCCATCTCCCTTGAATCTGAAGAAATTGCCAGCTGTCATGTAAATTTTAGAAAGAATTTACAAGGAATTATCAGCCTTCCATCCAGTTACGTCTAAATTTGTTATATTTTTCACAGAACTCCTTTAAGTTTAAAACAAGTGCCATTATAGTTTTAATCAAAATAAAGTAGTTATGACTTCGTATATACTTTTGTACCTTACAGCTATTAATTCAAAACCAATACCTTACCTAAATAAATATATTAATATATTTTCATAGCTTTCTTCAGAAGCGGCCTCCGTAGTCTAGAGGTAACGTTCCCACCTCATGACTCGTAGTACGCGGGTTCAAATACCCGGCGGAGGTCGTCGAATTTTTAAGGGCGGAAAAATTCAGGGAACAAGTCCTCCGGGAGGGACTTTAGCCGTGGGTCCCGTGTCGTAACTTTACGGCACGTAAAAGAACCTCATATCTCCAAAGGAGGTCACTGAGCCAAATTAACGGACGTTTCCCGCCCAACAGCAGTCTCTAATACCTCTGGTAGATGGGGGAAGCATTATAGATACCTCTCAGCTAGTAGAGCCGGTCTCGCTGGCTGGGCAGGACTGATGGTAAGTAGCAGTACCGGTAGGATATAGAGACTGGTAGAAATCATAGAGGGAAGCACGATGGACCAATACAGGTCTCCGTGCATGGGGAAACACACCCTCTCCAATAACTAACTAACTAACTAGCTTTCTTCAGTATATACGTGTACATACGATAGTGTGAGATAATATCGTGCAAAGACCGTTTCCCCTCCTAGATGTAAGTAACATTCATAACACTCTGCTCACCCTATTCGGCGCGATACAATCACTAATGATGAAACTGCGTCCTTAAACAAGCTAAGAATAAATTAATAAGGGCGCCTACTGTTTACTTGTTGGGATCTTCCCATCTTCACATATTCTCAGTTCCCGTTCTCCATAACTTTCCTCACTCCAGCCCCCTCTTCCCTTCGCTTTGAAAACTCCCTGTGTCCACTTCATTCGCTAGTGCTCAGGTGGATCACACCTGCAGACTCTAACACTATCAGGCCGCTCTTTCGTCTATCACATGGAAGCTGCTTTATTAAAAGTTAATTACTTCCATATTTCATTTACATCGGGATTTCGACTGGTCGATCTTATACATATCCGTTTAAAATTAATTTCTGTCGATTTTCTTTCAGCTCAAGTTCCTAGAGCGCAGTCCAATGAGACACACGCTTTCCCTCACTTTCACTTTTCTGACTCTACGCACACAACCCAAACACGTCTAGAGACATATCTATGATGTCTCAGGGTAAAATACCAAAAGAACCCTGGGATAATGCTACTTAACAGATTATCTGGTTTCCTGAACTAGAGGGAATATATCCATAAGAAGAAGAGGCAGTCATACATGGTAAATGAATTGACGAAAACGGAGATAATACGAAGATGAGAAGCAGAATTAGTATAAAGGGATACACGAGAAAGCAGAATGCCGAAAGGTTACGTAACAAGTAGAAACACATTTGAGAGACAATTACTTAATGATTACAGACCTTCTTGTTCCCGTGTTTGTGTACATCTCTGGTATTAGAGGCATCAAATGTTGTTAAACAAAACCTTCAAAGCAGTAAATTTATGTATTCATTGAACCCCACTATTGTAGTTATTTCTGACTAAATAACCAACACAACAACTGATTAACTATAAAAATCATGCCAGTAACGCTCCAGGCTTCTAAACGAGACGAGGTTCTGTAACCGTGGAGGAAATGGCTCTATCAGTATTCAGGCTCTGGTATTCTCGAGTGAAGTTTAAATTCAAATCTTTTCTGCTCCACTTGCGTAACGGGTTGCGAGTTATAAGCACAGCTGACTAGACTGAAACCCAACCAGATAATCGTAATGTTCAAGGCAGTCAGCGGAGATTATGAATGAATGGTACACAACATCTGACCTATGCTGTTCACGGTTGAAAACATCAATGTCATAAAAACACAGGAATTATATTACAGGCTATTAAGTCTAGAAATAAAGGCGGAGAAAATTAAGTAGGCCTATATGTTTAAGCCAATTCATCAGAATTCAGAAAAAAATAGTAATAATGTGGTATTCAGACCCGTTGTTGGGCAACAACTGCGAAATAAGCAGACGCCGTTGCTAGGTACTGGTTCTGCACACAATGGGCGTTGCTACGCGATGGCTCAGTAACGATCATCTGGTAACCTCATCAGACGCGAAACCAAAACTTACACTCTCGTCAGAGAGGACGCCCCACAAAAACAAGACCGAAATTGTCAAACATTAATAAATATCTGGTCATAAACCCCAGACTTGGCTCGACACCAAGACTGACTGACTAACTGACTGACTGACCGTGACTTTGACTTGTTGCAGTCAGTGTGTGAGTGAGTTAATTAGAGGACTGCTGGGGCTCAGTCGGTATGAACTGTTGCCGTTAGAAGCTGGTAGCTGAGGCCCTGAACATTTCGGGAACCATGGGAAGGACAATATTTCGGAAATCTGGTAAAATTCTTNAAATGAATGTATGCACTGCAAGACGGATTAAATAAATCATGGAAATTCTTATACATTGGAAAGATAATAACAAGTCAAAATTTGCATTAACGAAGAAGTTAAGAGTAGATTAAATTCGGGAACTGCTTCCTATATTTAGCTCAGGAACTGTCCTTCTGTCTCGTATCTAAATAACTGCAGATTAAACGCATGATTTTTGCTGGTGTCTTGTATGGGTAAAAAACTGGTCTCTTGACATAGATTGAGGATTTTTTTAGAACAAATTGGAGACGGGGAATATATGTATTCACAGAGGGGAGAAACAGGGGGCTTAATATGCCTGAATGAAGGGAAACTTCGTAATTTGTAAAGATAAAACAAAAGCTATTAAGGTGAACAAACAAGGGCTGATGAGATGGGGGTAACAATAATGTTAGAATTTTATAGAAACGGGGTTTGAGGATGTTGGCTGGATTAATCTGGCCCAGAATACGGCCTAGCGATGGGATTCTGTGAAGACAGCAATGAAACTTGGGGTTCAATAAAAAGTATAGAATTTCACAATCAACTTAGCGATTATCCGCTTCTCAAAGATTCGTATATCTATCCATGGAGGCAGTTAATTACCGCTGATAATGACAAATTACTCCTTAAAATAGGGGGGCAGCGCTATTGCTCAAGCGGTTAGCTAGCTACCCACCGCGGCGGCCCGGATTCGATTCCGGGTCTGGTCAAGTGGGATTTGTGGTGGACAAAGTAGCGCTGGGGCAGGTTTACTCCGAGTACTTCGGTTTCCCCTGTCACCTGCCGCTATTTCTTAGAAATAGGTCCACAATTATCCCACGAGGCTGAGTTGACCTCGTTCCATACACACTACTTCTCAGAAAATCTGGTAGCACCGGGAATCGAACCAGGGAGCTCTAGATATGTAGCCAGGAACTCTGACCACTAGACCACAGAGGCGGCTGCTTAAATATGGTTCAAAATTGTTAAACATTGCAAACATTGAGGACAACTATTTTTACTATTTGTTTGCCGCTCTTGACACTATTTATATTTTCCTAAAATAATAGTAATCCGTTAAAGTTCTAGCATATATTACACAAGAACTTTATTACTGAAAAGCACAGCATAGTGTGAAGAGCAATATGATTATACCTCGTGCAGATACAAACACAACTTTACAACGTCTCCTTGTGCCACTAGAAAAGGAACTATAGTTCAGAGTGCACTAACGTGGACGAGGTTGAGATACAACTTCGATATAAAAACCGGTTTTGCATAGTTTTTTTATGCACAGGAACTATGTGTGGCGTTAGATTAGCATTTCTTAAGGTAGATCTTCCTGAAATCGAATTAATATGCTGACTCAGACGGTCGCATTACAAATATATTCTCGTCTATATTGCTATAACCGTATATCAGGCCGATACATACTGTTGATGGTCATGTACTCACATACACCTGGTAAGGGTTGAATTCTTGACACTTACCTGAAAGAAAACAGAAAGAACTCCACTTAATCTACCAATCGAAATGCAGTATAAATAGTCTATGTACATTAATGTAAGAAGTGTAGATATTTGTGGGCTTAATAAAACATCACCCAATGAGGATGTTTGCATTAACTAACTATTAATTAATTAGCAGATTATCCATATAACCAGATAAATGAAATAAACGAATAGCTGAATGACCAATCAAAGAGCTGACATTAATTTATCAATACTGAAGAAAGCAAATAACAAAGCAACAGTCAGACTAATTATCCAACTAAGTAACTTTACAACTATTATTTTAAGGTTTAGGAAAATATTTAATAATAATAAGTTTTGTAAACAGTAGTAATGAAACATATTATATATATTAAGTACTACTGCTTGTACATAGTTCTGAATTAGAATAATAATTACATTGTAGTATTAATTCATGCGGAGTTATGCCCATATCCAAGCGAAGAACGGGGGAGATTTTATTGTACAAATTAAATTATATTTTCGGATCATAAGAAGTAAACATTTTAATTACTCTTGTCGATATGCACAATAGCCGGTCACGGTAGCCGAGCGGTCTAAGGCATGCACTGTCTTCGCTCGCTCGGAAGCTGAGATCGTGGGTTCGAATCCCACTCAGGGCATGTATGTTTGTGTACGTTTTTCTGTGTTTGTCTACAGGTAGAGGCCTTGCGACGAGCTGATCACTCGCCCAAGGAGTCCTACCGAATGTGTAAGATCTAGAAAAACCGAAGTGAACGGAGAGTTTCATGGAGGTAGGCCTAGGCCCAAACTGGGGCTGTAGCGCCAAAGGAAAAGAATACGCAGCATATTGACTTTACACTTACAATAACAATATAATTCATAGTAAGAAACCCTGAAACAATAGCAAATATACAGCACCTAACACTTTGTGGGCACAAGCAGCAAATTTTAGTAATTACATTCATCACATGTCAAAACAAGTTATGTTCACAATCATTCAATTCCAATTACGACACAACAGCAGACAAGAATGAGGGATAAATATCACAATCATGTCTGTCATTTTGAATTGTGTAAAGTACATTTAACACACACGACGTTTTGGAAGACTGGTTGTCAATACATGTCATAGAGAACTAAACATTTACTGCAGGTCACTGTAAGATGAGGGTGGCTGTTACTTAGACAAAGTTGAAGTGAAACCGTGCAATATGGGCAGAGTTAGGGTTAATGACCCCTTGGAGCGAAAAAGCGGGTCACGCACGAGATATCGAAGTCATGCATTCAGAGCACTGAGGTTACCTTGGCCGCGCTTGTAAACAAGGAACACATAAGCTTGTACAGTGTAACATTTGTTTTCTCCAAACTTTAACTTACTTGTAATGACGCCCGGAAGCACAACATTAATACCAAATCACACAACTCCTCACGAATCTTAGTCATTTACACATATTTCTTTTCATCATAAATTANACGCCTTCTCGGTCGTGTAAACCATCGTGTCTCGAGACAATCCCTATCAGTGTTAATCTACATTCCGGTCAGGGTAGCCAAGCGGTCTAAGACATGAACTGTCGTCGCTCGCTTGGAAGCTGGGATCGTGGTTTCGAATCCCACACAAGGTATTGATGTCTGGTATGTATACGTGTTCATTCTGTTTGTGTTGTCCTGTGTTTAGGTAGAGGCCTTGCGACGAGCTGATCACTCTTCTAAGGAGCCCTACCGTCTGTAAAATAATCATGAAACTGAAAAATCAGAGAGCAGGGCCCAAAGGGGCTGTAGAGCCAGTGAAAAGAAAATAGTTTTCCGACCGTATAAATATGTCAAGCTCATAATAATCATGCAAATTCTAAAGGGTTCTAACGATAGTGTATATATACTACTTACAATTACTGGGTTTTGGGACTTTTCCATCGTCCGGTGTTCTAAAGAATCGAAAACACGACGTTTCGGAAACTGGATGTTTCCGTCTTCAGGTGAGGGGGTACACCTACTCAGTTTGACGTCTTAGAAAGAGCTAACCTCAGTCACTGGTCCAATTTTCTATTTTCTAGAATAACGGACGATGAGGAAGCCCAAAAATCATTTAATTCTGTTTCATCATAATCATCATCATCACCACTACCACCATCATGGTTTGGCCCCATGGCCTATTCGGACTCAATACTCCATCGCACTCTTGGTTTTCCCAGGTTTCACAACAGCATAGATTTACGTACTATTAAGGCCGCGCCATAACTGAAGCGGTTAGGCGCTGGCTTCCCACCGTGGCGGCCCGGGTTCGAGCCCGAGTCTGGTCAAGTAGGATTTGTGGTGAACAAAGTGGCGCTGGGGCAGGTTTTCTCCGAGTACTTCGATTTCCCCTGCCAATCTTCATTCCACCAAATTCTCCTTCATCATAATCATCCGGGACAGGTACAATAGGCCAATCAGTGGCTGACGTGCTGAGTGGACCCAACTGGACTCCACCCCCCACTATGTGAAATAGGCACTATTACATTAGTTCGCGTGTATATCCCACCAAGAATCCTGTTAAACTATATCCTAAATTTTCACTTATCCTATTCTTCTTAGGAAATATTTTCCTGAACATTTTCTTTTCGAACACTTGTTCCTTCTCTGCAAGTAAACGCCAGATACAATATCCATACGCACACTTGACAAAACAGTGAAACACAGAGATTTAGGCAAAAACATTTACAAGACTATACATACATACATACATACATACATGTCTTCCTTGTCAGTGTTTTGGAAAGTACACGGAATAACAATTTCTCCTGAACTGAATAACAGGAAGCAGCACCTGGCATTGTCGAAAATCTCAAATTAAATATTGTATTTCATACATAGATTCTAAGCTTTCAAGAGGAAACTTACATCCACATTTTTTGGCGCTCAAATTATTTTCCCTAAGAACTGTTTCCACCAACATACAGTGCCTTCTTCATGCTGGTGCCAGTGACATGACAGCCAGATGCACCTCCTTGCGTGCATGTACTGACCTTACGTACTTTAAAGGAATAACATCTCAAGTCTACATATGCAACAGGAAAAGAAAATATTCGTATCGATATATCGCAATGCATGTGATTATCGCGCTACTTATCGAAGTTGATTCAGCTGCAGAATGAGACAGAACGATGTGCAGAGTGTTTGCAGACAAGCATTCTGACGGAACATTCATGATCCATTTCGTGGAATAATGCTGAATGTCGCGTCGAGATACCGAGAAAAATCGATAGCGCGATTCCATATCGATAGAGCTAGCTCTCGAATGCAAACATTAAGGGGAGCCGCTATATAAACCTTCTAGGCACTAACTAGATTCACAAGTGTGCACTCCACGGTGTAGCACACAAAATTACCGCTGCGTTCTTTGGAAGAGTATTAACATTACTCAGAATTATGAATAATAAAATTCAAGTTACTGGAAGTTTTACACGTCGAATTTCAACAAAACCTTTAAATGGTTTATGGGGTAGATAGAAAAATTCAGTTATAATGGTCTTCCCACCATGGTGATCCAGGTTTGACCCAAGGTCAGGTCTTCGGTTTCCCTTGCCAATTCTCGTTCCAGCAACGGCTTCACATTCGTTAATAACCGTGTCACCCGTCGCTCTGAGTATTACACTCGATAGGGACAGCGCCGTTAAGGCTTCATAGTAACCAGTGCATTAGGGAACAATAAGGCTCGAGTTTATGTATAAATTTTGAGAAAACTTATGAACAGTTTAGGAGCTGACAATAGGTCACAGAAGGACAATCTGATAAACAGAAGTAAAACGGACAAACGTAACCTCAAAATAGGGAGTTATTGTTTACTGTGTAAATAACGCATAAAACGAGAGTACGGAAGTGCAGATATCTGTTGAATGATAGTCAAATGACCTTTGACTAAGCGTTTTCCTTCTTCTGAACCCGGTCGCGCGTCTGTTCCATGATTCGTTGACGGGCTGTAATTACATTCCACGAAACACTTGATGAGGAACCTGATACTGAGGGACACGCTTTTCCGCATATTTTTAAATCCCTAATGTTAACAATACCAACATAGCTTCGTGGAAACCAGTTGCGTTGAAATAAAGCAACATTTTTTAATGTCGGGTAGATATTTATTGTGCCGGTCACGGTAGCCGAGCGGTCTAAGGCATGTACTGTCTTCGCTCGCTTGGTAACCGGGATCGTGGGTTCGAATCCCACTCAGGGCATGGATGTTTAGTTTGTATGTGTGCGTTTTTCTGTGTTTGTATACAGGTAAAGGCCTTGCGTCGAGCTGATCACCCGCCCAAGGAGTCCTACCGAATGTGTAAGATCTAGAAAAACCGAAGTGAACAGAGAAGTTCATGGAGGTAGGCCTAGGCCCACTGGGGCTGTAGTGCCAAGGTATATAAAAAAAAAGAAAGATATTTATTGTGGAAAATTTGCCTACAAAATGAAATTCACAGCATTGTATTATGGCTGTCAAAGCAACAATTGTTTGGGCGTATGTTGGAGATGAGAAATATATAGATATAAAATTTCAGTTGCAATATTCGAAGAAAAAGCCAAAACGTTTGAGACTTAGGCATAGATGGGGAAATATTAAAATGCAGATTGAAATGGGATCTGACGGTTTGGCCTGGGTTCGTGAGTCAGCAATATCGGGCCACTGTGAAGATGGAAACGAGTGTTTGGATTCTAAAAGATTCAGGGTTTCTTGATCATGAAGACTACTGACTTCTTGCTAGGGACTGCCCCTTGAAGTTACTGAGTTTATTATGATAATATTCTGCAGTTTTTTTTATTGCTAGTGGGGTGGGACTAAGTCCCTTGTACTGCGGCCACTTCTGGCCTATGGTACCAGCCCCAGATGATAGGTGAGGGTGATTATGGAGCAACTGGTGGAATGAAGATTGGCAGGGGAAACCGAAATACTAGGAGAAAACCTGCCCCAGCGCCACTTTGTCCGCCATAAATCCCACTTGACCAGACCCGGAATCGAACCCGGGCCGCCGGAGTGGGAAGCCAGCGACTAACCGCTTGAGCTGTGGCGCGGCCATTTTCTGCAGTAACTGAATGTAGAATAATGGCCAACGGGAGCAATATTTTGGCTTGATGACTGTTGCATGACTTGAACTGTGTGCTGACACACTGAAAGACTATCTATCGGTTGCAATGAGTGGTAGGTACGAGCCTTTGCATCCCTGAAATACATGATGCCAACCGTAAGTGCTTAATTAAAACTTGTTTTAGCTAGTGTATACAGAGAGTATTTACGCTGAAAATGGCTCGGCCCATCAATTCGGTTTGAATCCAAAACACACACAGATGCTAATTGAAGTGTACAGAAAACTCTTCCCTCTGTCCACCCGCTATTTTTAGAGGACACATCTTTTACTATTAACGAAAATAAACATTATCTGCTTACTGGTTGGAGTACTAGAAATAGAGTGAAGCAGGATTTTCTGCAAAAAAAGATAGACCTCCGTACAGGAAAATAAATTATTTTTGTTACCAGTGGAATAAGATTTATAAGCTGGGTCCGATGAGAGGTACTAGCTATGTGCTCAACTGAAGAGGGAGGCAGAGTCGAGTCCGAAACATCGTATTAAATAAAAATAAAGAAGATGCATACATGCAAAATATTATTAATTGTATTGTTATGAAACGGAGTATACATGCCTCGAAAATATATTTTTAACGATTCATTGCAATAGGTGAAGAGAGTTGTGTCCTGATTTTAACTACAATGCTCATTCGACATAATTTTCGTTCTGATAAATATTTAGCTAACGAAGATCAAGAGGACACATGAAACGCATGTTAAGTTGTCATGAGAAGTACCCATTATTCTCTATCGGCTTTAACCAAAATTGGAATGTTTCGACAAATTTTAAGAAAATTCCTTAATATCAAATTCCAAGGAAAATATTACGGAGGCAACTCAGGTTATTACATGCTGATCACCATGCGAAGATGAGAGGTGTAATTCTTAGAATATTTTTGCGAATTCTCCAGGAACCGCGAAATGTAAGCCGACACTGTCAGTGCGTATAAATTTCTGACAAATTTAGAGCCTGGTATTGTTAGTGAATTCCGTAGAGCAGTCAAAAAGTTCCCGGAATTCCCCTGCAGACGGAGTATGAGCAATAAGATAGCGCGCACACTGTTGTGGTGGGGAGCTCAGCATATCTGCTCGCAGGCGCAACAGGTCTGGACAGGTTTCAGTGTGCAGTGTCGTTACTGTTCCGTTTGAATTAGACGTGAGTGTTGGTCATTCGGCGCAATGTCGCAGTCGAACAGTGTGCGAGCATCAAGTTCATGTGCAAATTGGGAAAATCTGCTTCAGAGACGCAATCGGCCCTGCAGCAAATTTACGGCGATACTGCACTAAAGAAATCCGCATTTTACGACTGGTTTTCCCGGCTTAAGAATTGGCAGGAGACAGAGGATGACCAGCGCAGCGGGAGATCTTCGACATCCAGAACCGAAGAAATGATTGGAAAAGTGCGACAACTGAGTAACCATCGCGGAGTTGGAGCGAGAATTTGGTATTTCTCACGGATCCATTCATGCCATTTTGTCCGATGATTTGAAGATGAGACGCGTCAGTGCGAAGTTTCTTCCGAGGCAGCTGACCACGGATCAGATGGAATGTCGCATGATGTCTCCGGCGATTTGTTTGACAAAAGTACGCAGGACCCGACGTTTCTCAAAAAGATCGTCACTGGTGATGAGTCATTGGTGTTCGCCTACGACATGAAGACGAAGATGCAGCCATCGGAGTGGCACACGTCGTCGTCTCCCCGGCCAAAAAAATCACGCCTCGTAAGATCCAAAGACAAAGTGACGCTCATTGCATTCTTTGACATCGACGGTTTGGTGCATCATAGTTCGTACCGCCTGGACAGACTGTTACTGGCAATTTCTACGTGCAAGTTTTGCAGAGGTTGCGCGATGCGGTTCGGAGGAAGCGGCGCGACAAGAGGCAGGGACAGCGGTTTCTGCATGACGATAACGCACCAATCCACACATCGCTTGTTGTGCAGCAATTCCTTGCCAAGAAAAACATTCCTGTCATCACTCAACCACCGTACTCTCCGGATCTCGCTCCGAGTGACTGTTGACTGTTCCCTACTCTAAAAATTGGCCTCAAAGGGACACGTTTCGCAACCATGGAGGCAATCAAATCGAATGCGACTTCTGAGCTCCGGAAGATTCCAAAAGAAGCCTTCCACTGCTGCTTCCAACAATGGCAGGATTGATGGAGCAAGTGTGTGTGCGCGCAAGGTCCCTACTTTGTAGGTGATTAGGTAAGCATTGCCGTATGTCCTACCATTAGAGTGCTGTACCACCATTCCGGGAACTTTAAGCTCGGCAGCTTATGGCTACAGAATTATTCCTGTGCACAGGATACATGCATACACTCGTTATTTCATCAGGGGATGATACAAGGAGGGAGAGATGAGTGCTGAGAAGAGGGTAACAGAGGGGAAATGAAATCGCACAGGTGTAAGCCTAAGCACAGAGTACATATATTTTGGAGAAGAAATCACAAAAAAGTCAGTATTTCTAATGAAGGTATACCACAATAACATGACAATTATTTTGCGCGCTGGCCATCGTCTTCAGTTTTTTCTGACGCAAGGTTTCGGAAATTGGATCTGTTTCCTTCATCAGGTTTAAGGGAATAAAGTTTCCTACTCAGTTTGGCCCGTTAGAAACAACTGGATCATTGTACAAGAAGACGCTCAAAGCGATGGGCAATGTACAAAAAATAGTATTAATGTTAGTATTCGTGTTTAAGGCAGTGATGAGCAGTGTCCTAAAACACGAACAAGGATTTTGAGAGGAATTCATAAGGCCTACTTTCCTCTTCTACCCATTACTAGTAATTACTAGTATTACTTACTTACTTACTTACTTACTTACTTACTTACTTGTGACGCTGGGGTAGGTTTCCTCCGAGTACTTCGGTTACCCCTGCCAATCTTCATTCTACCAACTGCTCTACAATTACCCTCACCTATCATCTGGGGCTGGTACAATAGGCCAGAAGTGGCCGCAGTACAAGGAACTTAGTCCCACCCCACTAGCAACAAAAAATACTTACTTACTTACTTACTTACTCATGTAGCTGAGCCCTTCTTGAGGAGAAGCCAAATCTGCAGCTACTCAAGAATTTCCCAGTATTTTATGGAACCCAACGGTTCATTACCATGTTCACAAGAGCCCTCCACTGGTACCTATCCTGAGCCACATCAATCCAATCCATACCATCCCATTCTATCTCTCTAAGACCCATTTTCATATTGTCCACCCACCTACGCCTTGTTTAAGAAAGTAAATGTAAAATTATTTCAGCCCCTCCGCAGTGGGTTAACTTTACAACAGTGTGTTTGTAACTGTAATGTAAAAACATAAGGGGCAATGACATCCCCAAAACAGCAAAATCCGTGGGCTTCTTAATCTGCCTCTCCTCCTCACACCCTTCAGGCTTGGTTTTATTTAAATTATATCGCGAATATCCTCTTACAAACAGGAAGAGGGAGGGAGAGAAGAGGAGCGAGAGGGAGAACATTGGAACTGCAGAAGGAGAAGCTGAATACTGTTAAGAGAAAGAGGAGAGAGTTTCGGGGGGCAAAAGAGCAGTCTCCAGTTGTAGAGCTCCCGGACTTCGTCCGCTCTTCTTGTTAATAGCGCTGAAGGGTGAGAGTTCGCCTAAATAACGCTCAATGGTTCGGTTTAAAACCCGTTGTGAACTGGATTAGGAACTGAAACTAAGCCGTAATTCACTCCGCAGTATACATATACTCTGATAGTCGTTCAGTTAGTGAAGAAATTGCCTTTTTATGGAAGGCGAATGGTGATCGGCGTGCTTACCAAATACCGCCATTAAACCCAATTATGAGCCAACGGAATACACAGCTCACACATTGACATGCTACATATTAGCCTCCCACTTACAGCCAAGTGGCCACTCCCTCCAGGCCTGCCGATAAAGCATTCGTGCCTTTGTATCATTTCACCACGCATGCTACAGATCTCAGCAGTCTCAGCTCTATTGATTTTATATGCCTAACTGTACAGCATGAGGAAACATCAAGAAAGGTGAAGCTCCACAAACGAGTAATTTTCTTCACTGTCCTTTTCTTCTTCTTAGGTTTAAACATTCTAGAATATACTGAGTTTATAAGGCCGATAAAAATTACAGAGAAAGAATGATTGAATTAAACCGGAGACAGAACGAACACAGGGATCTGGTTTAATCCCTGTCAGAGTCAGCTCACCTAACACTTACACAAGCACTGCACTGTTCTTGCCAGTGCTGCAATCCTATATCATATCAGTTGCAATCGAGCACGGCAGCTTCAGTGCATGTTGTTCAGTGATTTTAAGTCATGGAATCTGCCTTAAAATCTCTTCTATACTCAGAGAACGGATGAAACTTATTGGAATGTGATGTGACAGGGGCCTGATTGGCCTGTGGAATAACCTGCTGTGTTTAGTTAGAAATCATAGTGCAAGTTACCTCAGTAGACGCGAAGGCCTACTTTATCTTTGGGAATCTGTCACTCGCTGCACTGAATTCCCAATTTTGTGGTCATTTAAAAGGTACTGGATCACAGAGATTCTAAAACATCTGCAACTATCAGTTTTGGTTAAGAGCTCGAGCAATTGTTGCATCATTATTGTCGACAAGATCCGTATACTAGGAAAAAGAAATTAGCATAACTTCGGTTTTGCTGCGAATTAGTTGCGAATTTTTCAGTTACGACAAGAAAGAGACGTTGTATTATGATGATTCATGCTTTTTCGGTGTCGTAACTATACACTCATGTATCCTCACTAATTAAGATTTTTAAAGAAGTTTTTCTTCTGTTTCTGCATGTTTAAGCAAGCTGGAAGCCAAACACAAACAGTTTTCTATCCGTCTGATCGCAGAAATCGTGAATCGAAATTGGCTGTGAAATGATTCAGTCCCAGTTTTCGGTAAAATAGCGTGGCATAAGCTACAAGAAATTCTATCATCATGAATATATACAGAACACAGTTGTAATGAAAACAGCAGAATTGTTATAACATGCCTTTTTCTTAAATACAACTAAAATAAAGTAAGGTGTGTGTGAAGAAATCTTAAACGAAACGAAACAGTGTCGAGACATATAAGATTTGAGGTTTACAAGGCGGTCACTATGAAGAATGTCGTCTTCTGGGATGTGGTGCCCTGTAGATCCTGTGTGAACCGACGTTTCGAAGGAACGTATCGCCTGCAACTTCACGGTAGAAAAATCCGCGAGCGAGGAACCAGCTTGTGCAGGTTGCGACACGTTACTCCGAAACGTCGGTTCACACAGGCTCTACAGGGTGCCACATTCCAGAAGACGGCATTCTTCAGTGTCGAGACAGGCATTTAAAGGAATACAATGTTGCAACTTAGTTCACTCTTGACACTGTAGCTTAACAAAATCAGAAATAAAAGATGGTTATTGGATTTGAAGCCATTTCTTTGAGTGGAATTTCCCTTTTATGTTCGAACGTTGGACATTAAATATCTGTGGTGACATTTTAACAAAGATCAATGAGCTATGTCGCCAAGCTCTGGAAAACTTGAGAATCCTATTTCGCGCCAGGCAGCCTCATCCAACATAAAAAGCGTTCGCGTTTTCATTTTCATTCATAAAGGTTATTTAATTGAAAATCTATCCTATTAGACACTGTTCTGTAGCACTCAGAGGTCACCAGATTCAAGAATAATGCGATTTGGATGTAGCAGGGCAGTACATATTGCAAGAACACAGTCAAAATGGTGGGGGGAAATAACACTGGTGGCAACTAAGGACGGAACTGTGCCGTTCGGAGGTAGAGAAGATTCATTTTATTCATCAGGCCAACAGAAGAACTGCTTTTACGGAACCGAATATTAATTACCATACTGGCAAAAGCCTATGACCAGACTCCAGTCCGAGCCAGCAAAACCCAGTGGACTTCATATCCTGTTTGTCTTGTGGCCCATTTTATATTATCATCCCGTTTACCCCTAGGTCTCCACGAGGTGTCCTCCTTTGACGATTTCAGGCTACAGTGCTACGCCTATTTCTGGCCGCGCCATAGCTCAAGCGGTTAGTCGCTGGCTTCCCACCGCGGCGGCCCGGGTTCGATCCCGGGTCAGGTCAAGTGGGATTTGTGGTGGACAAATTGGCGTTGGGGCAGGTTTTCTTCGAGTACTTCGGTTTCCCCTGCCAATCTTCATTCCACCAATTGCTCCACCATCACCCTCACCTAACATCTTGGGCTGGTACAATAGGCCAGACGTGGCCGCGGTACAAGGGACTTAGTCCCACCCCACTAGCAATAAAAAACAACAATACACATATTTCTTATCTCCGTCATGCATGCCACATATCCCGTGTACTTGGTATTCCTTGACTCCGTCATCCTGACAATATTACTTTACCAGCATAAATTATGAAGTTTTTCATTACTATGAGCTCTCCAAACAATTTGCATTTCCCAGTCAAATGAATTGGTTAAGATATTTTAGTCCTTAAAAAACCAATGACACTTTTGACAGTTGTTTGATGTATGTGTATAATTCGCTTGGCGTGGGTTACACTTAAATATCTTCAGTTATATAGTAACGTTCAAATTGCCGTCGAAAATAAATATGAAATTAAAATGTGAAATACATTGAGCTGTCGGACTACAGGGCGCAGTGACGGGCTTTTATAAACACGGTGAACTTTATTCTCCTATTTCCATTCTTAAGCCCCCATTTTACTTCTTAAACCGATATGAAAGATAAGTTATTTTCCAGACACCATCCAAGCGAATTTGGGACAGATTTCAGTATTTCGAATAGTTACCTTGCATCCATTACGAGGCAAATTCCTCATCACTTGAGTTTCCAATTGATGAGGCTGGCCGTCGGCGGACATTATCACTTTCAGTACCCGTGAAATAGTAAAGTTATATGCAACTTTAAATGACTTCCAAACCGGATGTAACAAGAGCTTGTTTCCCGGAAATTTAAAATTCCTCAGGCGTGTAATGCTTCTTCATGTGTATGGTTGGGTCACTCCTTATTCGCCAAGCCCAGAGGTACACTGAGAAGCAGGCTGAAGGACTGTAATCATACTCATTACAAACTGCGCGGCGATATTACTAAAGTTTTATTCAGAACGGAGGACAAACATAACTCTCGGGTCGAAATGCTTCCGAATCTGTCAAGCTGAAATTAAGGACAGATTGTATTGGATTCTCTTTGATCACAAGTTTGGAGAGTATTCAAAAACTTTCTGTCGAGAGTCAAATGTAAATGCTTTATTCAGGATTCATTACATCTGCTTGAAGTCTGACAGCGCCCTCGTACACAGTGGGTGGATTTAAACCAAAGGCTTTAGAGAGGAAGATAGAACTTCATGGGAAAGTGACTTTGAGATCTCAGCTTATTCAACCACACTGTGCCAACTGATGTCGTTCAGTATAGAATGAGGGAAAGGTAAGAATTACAAAATTTTTCCTGTGATTAATTAATTAAGCACCACGCCATGAAGAAGTATATATATGTAGATCACGTACACTTGACCTCAGCACTAGATGACGGTGAATGGTCAAATTCAGCATCGCCCGCTTTACCATCGGGGAAAGAGCACTACGTTACCCGTTGGATAGGAGACTGGCTGGCTCCCAGTACAGAAGTGGACGGCGTGGAGAGCAGACAAATTTTGCCCTTATTGGAATTCGAACTGTGACCAGTCCGCCGTCCAGCCCGTAGCCAGTCGCTATACAGACTTCGCTATCCCGGCTGCTACAGAATGCGTTAAATAAATGATTAACCATCCTTATTTATTTCCTCCCCAAATTACCTTTTTTATTCTGCCACTCTTTCTGCCTTTCTTCCCATTCATTTTCATTCCCTTTCTTAGTTTTATTTTCCTATAGCTTCATGGAATTATTTCCTTCTTCTTTTCTTTGCCGTGGGGATTCGTCGCGCTGACCATGCAACACCCTCTATCCGCTATAGTTGGCACCAACTTCGTCGACAAGCTGCGGTCGCTCGGTCGGTATAGTTCGCTTGCGGACTAAAACCACGGAGTTTGTTTTTATATGATGATAGAATATTTATTCTAGGGATCTGTAACTTCCTAGCTGTAATTTCTTCATTTGTAGATACAGATCTTTTATTCACAGCGCTGGTAAGCGGTAAACTTCGGGGATACACGGCTACAAAGACATGACATATCTTTCCTTACACTTCGTTCCATAACCACCGCACGGCCGCGCCATAGCTCAAGCGGTTAGTCGCTGGCTTCCTACTGCGGCGGCCAGGGTTCGATCCCGGGTTGGATTAAGTGCGATTTGTGGTGGACAAAGTGGCGCTGGGGCGAGTTTTCTCCGAGTACTTTGGTTTCCCCTGCCAATCTTCATTCCACCAAATTCTCCATCATCATAATCACCCGGATAAGGTACAATAGGCCAAACAGAGGCCGCCGTGCCGAGTGGACCCAGCTGGACTCCAACCCCCGCTAACGAATTAAAAAAAATAATAATAATAACCACCGCACAGAACTACAGCATGTTCCAAATTATAATTATGGGAATTTAAAGTATCAATATTTAATTCCATGAGGTTCTATAATTACCACTTTATGATGCGTGAGGCGTGAATCTTATAACGAGGTTGTGACCGTCCGTCCCCCTGTTTTATCTCCGAAATTATTCAATTAATTTCAGCACATTGGATATCTGCATTAATAGTTGTAGGATGAATTTAACTATGATTTGTATCTGTCCGGTTCAACCCAGACTTTACATGAAACTGGAATTGACTTTTTAAATTTTCTCTTCCAACAAATGAGAAATCGGTATATAACATGAAATATATTGTCACGTGTAGGTTGGTACGCGTGACGAAAATAACGGGTTATAGATCGGGTGATTAGATTTATTAGCACTTCGGTTACACACTCTCTCTTAATTGCAATTAATACAGCGCTATCGCTGATTTACACACTTTCCATTTCACCGTAGCACACGCACTGGGATTCTCAGTCTTCACGAGTCGTCTCCTGGCAACGGATGACTGAGTCATACACTCCAAATATTACATATAATTGAAGTCTTCTAATCACACGCTCCATTCTCGTCCTTGTACTCTCATCTGCTGAACTCTCCTGGCCTCTCCGCTTTGCCACTGGCGCTGAAATCGGTGCATAACTTCCTAAGGGGAGTATTTCGTAGGAGATCACAGTGAAACTCAGCAATGGGATATGTAGAACTATTACCGCGATGAGTTCGTGAACTTTGTCACAATACGTATTTCACAGTTTAATACGCATTTAGAGAAATATGTGGAAAATTGCTTATATATGTGTAAACAACTCTGTCATACCTGCACTGTTTGTCCTCTTCGTAACAATAGAGTCATATTTAAAATGTGTTGTAGTAAGACCAGAAAGGTTTGTGAAATTACAAAACCATTACGATAAAAAACAAACAAATTCCGTGGCCTGTATTCCGCAAGCGAACTATACCGACCGAGAAACCGCCGGTTGTCGGAGAAGTTAGTACCAACTTTAGCGTATAGAGTGTGTTGCGTGGTCAGCCAAATGAATCCCCACTGCAGTTAATCTCGGTTTTCTAAACCGGAGTCGCTACTTCCTTGAAATACCTCCTCAATTATCCTCACGAGGCTGCGTGGACCCCATTCCAGGCCAACTACTTCTANAGCCAAATGAATCCCCACTGCAGTTAATCTCGGTTTTCTAGACCGGAGACGCTACTTCCTTGAAATAGCTCCTCAATTATCCTCACGAGGCTGCCGGTAGCGCCGGGAACCGAACCTGAGACCTCTGGATCTGTTGGCAGGAAGTCTGACCACTAGACCACAGAGGCGATCCTTAATATCTGTATTGAAATTGTGAAAATATTTCCATTCTTGATTGCATGAGCTCTAGGTCTATTTCAGGAATGTGATAAGATCTTAGGTGTCATATTGTAACGTGTTTTGTCTACTGAAGACGCCTTTCGGATTGTTAATCGGTTTATTTAACAACCTACAAGTCGTAACTACAAATACTTATGACAGTGTTACGGGTTTAAACACTTTACAAACCTACTCACAAATCTCTTCACACTATCTTCTATACAATACACGCTCCATTCTTCTTCCCGCGACTGCCTCTATGTTTCAAATGACTTATGACGTCTTCTTCACATTCACAATTCACTCGCTACAAGTGAACACGGCGACTGATAGACTTCAACCGTCTTCGGCGGCTGCTACATTTTAACTCTCTCCTTACGCATTCCAGTCTCCCTCATAAACCCTCAGTCGGACAGCGGAAAACCCACGTCGCTTCACTGTTGCGTAAACGCCGTGTTCATAGGTGTTGCTGGGCAACGCTGCCGGGAGTTGCTGCGTAGCAACCAGCGCTCTTCGGCTCGGCTCGGCTCGGCTCGGCTCACTTCGGCTCTACTCGGCACGGCATGGAGAAACACCGCTTTCCTTACTGTTGCGTAACTTGGCAACCGACCGTTTATCAAGGGTCTGTCTTCGTGGTAACTCGTTCCACCTCCCGTTGCCTAACAGCGGTTAGACACGTCACAATATATTAAGTCTTAATTGTTATTCTCGATTTTACCTAAGTAAAACTAAAGTAGCAAAATCCGAGATTCAGCGCCGTCACTAAGAAACTACAACTGGATGCAATCCTCAGTCAGTTCTATAAATCGTTGTCTTCACACGTTATGTCTTTCAGGTCCAGTTTAACGTTAAACCCTCATCCTCTTCTTCCGTCATTTACCATTATCTTCTTGCCCACCGCCTAACCCCCGTCAGGACATACAGTATCCTGATTGATATCAGAACCAGTAGAGAGTAAAGCTATCCCTGTAACAGGCCGTGAAGGCCCATACGCTTGTGAGACGTCGATGCTCCCACATTTTCTACACTATCGGCTCACAGATGGCGGTACAATTGTCAGCCTTACGCCTGATATCAGAACAACTTGCTTCCTAAATATAAGTTCAGTGTGTTACCTCAACACTCAACTGCTTGCTAAGTTAAACGTGACGATGGAAACATCATGAATGAGGCACTTACACCAACAAATAATTCAAACGTGTGAACATAAGCAATTCTTCATGTTAATATAAAAATGAAACATCTATGGAGTCCAAGCACTATAATAGCGAAGACGGTTTATAACAGAGAAGGACAGCCTTTGGGAATAAGACCGAATGACAATCTAATTCCGAAAGTTTTCTTATTCTCTGAAAAAAAGATATATAAAAAGGGAGCTCATAATAATATTTCTTTCTGAAGATGGAGAAACTCAGCGGCTTTCGCTTCGTGCCTCCTCTGGACCTTTTAATTATTATTAATAGCCCATGGGCAGAACTTGTTAGGACAGTGTGTGTCCTGAAGGGGAAACCAGACTTGGGATAACTTTCGTAACAGGGGACAACGTATAAATAAACGGGTGGGGCTCTACATAAGGATATAAATATTGCACGTGTCCACAGATCCAGCGTTACAAGCTTCTACTGACGAAGTTTCAGCCCAGAAGGAAGGGATGGGAGAGGCATGCAGCATACAGGGGTAAACAGGTACTCGATACAGCGATGGCCGACAACAAACAAATTCCGATAGCCACTCGTGCATCACGTGACTCATATCATATCTAACAGCAATGTTGGGTAGTTACGTAGTGCTGAAGCAGATCAGAAGATGGTTCTGAAAACTGAGTCAATAAGAATGACAACGGAGACAATCGTGGCCTATTTGAAACTACTCCACGGTTCAGGACATCGCCTGAGGATACTGAGGAAAGTGACGTAAATCCCATTAGGGCAGCTGTTATCCTGGGCGAGATTAATTTTAAGTTGTATATACTGATACTGTTTCAATTGCATAGTTCACATGAATTATCATGAGACAGGAAAATAATAATTAATGATGAGTACGTAAAGGGCAGTAAATATCACGGTGATGATAAAAGATAACCCAGCTGGAACTCGAACTTGGTTCCCGAATATAAGTAGTAGTAGCAGCAGAAGCAGAATTAGCAGTAATTTTCGCATGCTTCTGTTGCTACTAGTACTACTACTACTACTACTCCTACTACTACTCCTACTACTACTCCTACTACTACTCCTACTACTACTCCTACTACTACTCCTACTACTACTCCTACTACTACTGCTACTGCTACTACTACTACTACTACTACTACTACTACTGGTGGTGGTGGTGGTTGGTGGTGGTGTACTACTACTACTACTACTACTACTACTACTACTACTACTGCTACTGCTACTACTACTACTACCACTACCACTACTACTACTGCTACTACTACTACTACTACTACTACTACTACTACTACTGCTACTGCTACTACTACTACTACTGGTGGTGGTGGTGGTGGTGGTAGTAGTGACTTCAATTTTTATTGCTAGTGGGATGGGACTAAGTCCCTTGTACTGCGGCCACTTCTGGACTATTGTACCAGCCCCAGATGATAGGTGAGGGTGATTGTGGAGCAATTGAAGGAATGAAGATTGGCAGGAGGAACCGAAGTACTCGGACAAAACCTGCCCCAGCGCCGCTTCGTCCACTACAAATGACACTTGACGCGACACGGGACCGAACCCGGGCCGCCGCGGTGGGAAGCCAGCGACTAATCGCTTGAGCTCTGGCGCGGCCTAGTGACAACATTAGTATTTGCAGTCTGAAAACTATGGTTATGTTACCAGATGGCACCCTCAACCAGCCTGCAGCTCACTTCATCAAAAAGGCCCTATAAAAGCTAAGTTTCATTACGAACCACGAAACTCTGTCAGGATACACAAAGGAAAAAGAATGAGCATTTCTGAAAACAAACAGATATAAAGGCTAGGAGAAACTGAAATTCTCAAACAAATACTTGTATGAAATATGCGAACTTAATTGCAGAACGCCTCAGTATTCTTATTAAAAGAAGTTTCCTTGTCTTACAACTATTTCATATATTTTCAAGCAGGTATCTATGTGGCCTAAGCTTTGTAACTTCATAAATTCTTGTCAATATTCCGCACTTCTAAACTTTCTTCGAGGAGCAGAGTTATTTTTCCTTTAACAGAAGTTTATTCGGAACCGGAACAGCTCAGTCGGTATAGCGACTGGCTATGGGTTGGATGACAGAGAGGTCGGAGTTCGAGTCACGGTAGGGTCAAGAATTGTCTCTTCTCCACCTCGTCCTATGGTGTCCACCTAACCTCCTATCCAATCGGTACTGAGGGATCTTTCTCCGGGGTTAAAGCGGCCGGGGCGTGAAACTGACCACTTACCTCCAGCTAGTGCCTAGGTCAAGAAAATGTGGATCTACACATCCACTCCCCCACACACCTCAATGGCGTGGTGTTTATTTACAGAAGTTTATTTCAGAATCAGAGAGGGTAACATGTTCACTGTGATGTTCAGTGGCTTCATATATGAACACGGAAGTGTTCAGGTTGAACCTGGGTGAAAATAAGATCTCATCTTCCTTATTTCTTCAGCCACCGGCGCTTTCTTTTCATAAACATAGGAAGGCAACACATTTTTAATTTTACTGCATGCAATCAATTTGGTAAAACATTTTTTTTTTCGGTAGGAAACATTTATTATACGGAGCGTATTTAAAAGTCTGAGCAATATCGATTCGAGCTACGGAAGTAAGAATCGAGACGATGCTTCACCTACTGAAGTAGGCCGGATTTACTGAAACTTGACGGACTGCATCTCACATTTACGTAGAATTCCTGAAAGTTGAAGACTCAGTGACATAACAGAATAGTACAACGGTATCATGAGAGAGAGATGGACTGTAATTATATTTTGCGCTCTTTATTGTTGGTTTGAATAGAATCACTGCTTTGTCTTTCGAATGAACTAGGATGTCCATGATTTATTCTGACCGTCTTACAGTGTATACATTTATTCACCTTACTCTTCTCTCTTGCACTACATGTTTCGATGTACATCGAAAAGCACCTGAAGATGGCACTTTAGTGCCGAAACATGTAGTGCAAGAGAGAAGAATAAGGTGAATAAATGTATACACTGTAAGACGGTCACAATAAATCATTGACATAAATCAGTGCAACAGGACGCTAAAATATAACAGAACTAGGATGTATTGAAGTAAATCATAGTTCAATATCCCCATATAGGATGAGAGAAAATAAATACTATTGGACCTATGTCGTCATCACATCACGCTAAAGAGCCCACAAGGAAATTAATGGTCTACAGTTATATAAGTAGCTACCGCTTCATGTTAAAGCAAGTGTCACGTGACTTCGAACAAGGCCAAGAGTAACTTTGAATGCGCAAAAGAAAAATTTCAGACAAGGGGTGGGTTCGAGGGTGTGAGAAGTGACCGGCGGGCAGTTGTACGAACAGTCCCAGTGGGCCTAGGCCTACCTCCATGAACTTCTCCGTTCACTTTTCGGTTTTTCTAGATCTTACACATTCGGTAGGACTTCTTGGGCGGGTGATCAGCTCGTCGCAAGGCCTCTACCTATACCTAAACACAGAGAAACGCACACACACAAACTAAACATCCATGCCCTGAGTGGCATTCGAACCCACGATCCCGGTTTCCAAGCGAGCGAAGACAGTACATGGCTTAGACCGCTCGCCTACCGTGACCGGCAATCTCCATTACAAAAAAACCATTCCAAGTGGACGTTTTAGAAAATATTTCCATAATAAAATTTTGTATGAATTCCTTCCCTCCTTCTGTTCCCCCCCAAAATTAAGTTCCTTGACCATTCGCCGCATGAATAAAATAAACGCCAATATGCAAGTGCAAACACAGTAATTTATACGGCGCTGTAATTAGATGTGTACGCGACTGTCACTGAGGACATAGAGAAGCAAACAGATACGCATCTATTAATATCAACAGCTTAATGTAAAAATAAAGCACTATGTGGTCCAGCATAAAGCAGCTCATAAGCAAACAGGGTCTTTGTGGTGCACATGCGTAGAGTACTGGTTCACCATGATTTGCTGGTTTCGACGCTTTCATATTGGACTCAGTGTCAAGAGAAATGAAAAGCAGATATCTGAAAACCTTCTTATTCTGGAATACTTCCGTTTTTACGGAAACCGGGGACAATAGAGCCTGAGCTGCTGCTCCTCCTTTCTAGGAAAACTGACTTCTACGTTTTGAACTCTCCCGATTTCACCTCGTCAGATATCTTACTGCAGTGAAAATATTTCGTCATTCCACAGCGAGAAATACGCAGAAACCGCGGGAAGACTTCATACATGCACAGGAAAGCATTCCATTAGCTCTTCTCACAGACTGCTTGACTCCAAGTGTGCCTTATTCTTGTTGGTCCTCATCTTCACAATGTCCAACAGGCGCCATCTTACACTACGAAAATAATTCATTGGGGCAATAAAACGCTTGATGCTACTTCACATTTTGGATGAGGATAATGTCCATGGGGGTGCTCTTTATAAGCAGGAAGAGCATTTCTAGGTTACATAAAAGCGGAGAATTTCATGACCAACCGAGAATCTATGCCATTTTCCGTGAAGGCTCTGAACCGTAAATCTCCAGAAGTGGTCCCTCCCCGCCTGAAGAAACCGACCGACATGATAATCCATGTTCTGCATAATACAGGGAACTACAGACTGAAGGAAATGGCGCGTAGGTGGGTGTTTTCAAAGTAGAGTGTTGCCACGTTTCCGTTTGTTCCACATTAACACGTGACTTATAATTATAAATTTTTGGTCTTCCTCTAGTGAATTACTCTGTACTTAACCAAGATTCATACTGGGTTATGTCGTGTATTTGCTAGGCAACGCGACAAGAAATTGTGTGGGTTCTTGGATCTGAACGAATATTTTTATTGGACAGTCACCTTTACACTCGCAAGTACAATTATTCTCAACTTATAGCGTCGTCAGACGTTTCCTCTTCACTATTACAATCACTTTCACCGCTGGTCTTGGTGAAGTGTCTTCTGCTCTGCTCGGATAAAAACTCCCTCCTGCTAAATTCGAATACAAACTCTTCTGGTCTCTGGTTGAAGACCCACTGTTATATATTGCACTCGGACTGAACAGGGAACACCTTGTCGAAGGGTTAACTTCGCCCGCTGCTACGCAAACGCTGCTTCAAACAACTCGCTTCTAACGGCGGAAACCCCAACTGTTAGAATTTCACTTCCGGGGCACGATTTCCTGGGCTTCGATGCCTAGGAATTGCTAGCCGTTGTATAGCAATGGATGCGTTCTGATTCCAAATATTCCGGCCATAGGCAGCACGCCACAATATTATACGTGGTAAACAGAAAGGTTGGCAGCTAGGTATTCGTGTGTCATATACCTGTTATTCTAGCGGCAGCATTTGTTTTCAGACCGGACTGTACAAACGCTACGCTAATTGCTCCTGCTAATAATTCAAAACTGCAGTGAAATAAAAATGTGTTTTGACAAGCTCTCGCAGCCAGCAACATATGCCGAAAGCCATGTCACGTGATGTACTAAAATACAATGGGCAGGGACAGGATTGATATATTGCCAGCAGTGTCCTGTGCCCAGACTCGTGTGTTTCGATTCTGAATAAATCAGGAGTTAGTTTCATTCTTCTTTTGACTTTTGTTCGGGAGTGAAAACACCAAATTATTTTACACAGTAAATATTTTTATCCAGAGTCTATGTAAAAGAAAAAAAAAACGTTTAACTAACAAGCAGACACTGCGAGCAATGAAAGTTCCATCCATAATTTTCATTTGCTTAAAACATTATATTGCCTTACATGTTTCGGCCTAGCTTAGCCATCTACAAGAGGCTCTGCAACATTGAAAAAGGAAATTAATTACATCATTTTTACACCATCCGTGAATCTAAGAAATGTGTCTAAAATTAGTTTGACAGATAGTGGTAAAATAGTGAAAAATGCTATCTGTATAGTAAGGGAGTAATAATGTATAGATAAGAAATAGTGGTCACTCACTCATGGAGCTGAGCCCTTCTTAAGAAGCCACCAATTGTGCAGTCACTCAAGAACTTCCCAGCATTTTATGGTACCCAAAGGTTTATTATCGTGTTCACAAAGTTCTCCATTGGTCCCTATCCTGAGCCAGATCAATCCAATCCATTCAATCCTATATCTATAAGGTCCATTTTAATATTGTCCATCCACCTACGACTTGGTCTTCTTAGTGATCTCTTTCCTTCCGGCTTTCCCACCAATAACCTATACGCATTCCTCTTCTCCTCCATTCGTGCTACATGACCTGAGCATCTCATCCTTCTTGAAAGGTCCAGTGGTTGTAGTACTTAACTTGATAAAGAACATTTTGAAATGAATAGGAGTGTCAGGATGGAGAGGTGATATGTTTACATTTGCAATACCACGCACCTGCACAAACATGTAAGAACGCTATCTACAAGCATGAGAAAATATAAGGAGATTCCATTTTATCTACTGACATCCTACATTACATGCATCTTCATTTCAAAATGACACAATCAAGCTATTGCTGTAACTACCAGCCCTTACACTTAACTTCATCTGTAATCATCCCCTCCCCCTTGGCACTACAGCCCCAGTGGGCCTAGGCCTACCTCCATGAACTTCTCCGTTCACTTCGGTTTACTAGATCTTACACATACGGTAGGACTCCTTGGGCGGGTGATCAGCTCGTCGCAAGGCCTCTACCTGTACACAAACACAGAAAAACGCACACAAACATCCATGCCCTGAGTGGGATTCGAACCCACGATCCCGGCCTCCGAGCGAGCGAAGACAGTGCACGCCTTAGACCGCTTGGCTACCGTGACCGGCCAGTCATCATTTCACTCACTTATAATGTCTGATAGTATTTTGCAGTATTTTATCACTACATAGAAAACAAATTTTATTCAAACTTCTTACATTCACTGACGCTCTAAGAAAACTCTTACAATGCTCGAAAGCCTCCAGAAGATGGCAAAGCTAGGCCAAAACATGTAGGGCCATGTAATGTTTTAAACAGTTAAAATGTGGTAGAGTCTAAGGGGCTCTGACGATGGTGTACAACACATAGAATTACTGTTTTTTTTTTTACTTTTTCCATCGTCCTGTATTCTATAAAACAGAAAATACGAATTAGCCTGGTCTCAGGTGATTAAATAGCTGTAGTGAATCTGACAGGTGTTGTCCAGTGATTGGGATTAGCTCTTTCTAAAGGGGTCCAACTGAGTACGCGTCTTCCCCCTTCATCTGAGGACCGAAACAGATTCAGTTTCTGAAACGTCATGTTTTATATTTTCTAGAATACCGGACGATGGGAAAAGTCCAAAAACCCAGAAAATCGTTGAGTTAAAAGCTGGTTACACTAAATTAAATTTAATGACTGGGAAGTGCATCTGTGAATAAGTTCTGAGGCCTAAATATGGTTAGAAACTGAGAGAGCGAATTTGCTTGTGAGTGGAGATAGACCATTAGTGTAATGATATGACGATAAATATCACATGCGGTATTTTAAAGGTGTGAATTTCATTTCTGTATTCGCATGTGTCGTATGTCTTCCATGTTGAAATATTTAGGGCTTATATATAGGCCTAAATTAGTGTCAGACATGCTTTCAGTTCTCACAATTGTACCATGAATATGATGTTAGAATGCACAAAGGGTGTAAAATTAACGCATAATGGAGAAGGCCATGTCTATTGATCTCGGTATATGAGTTTCCGTTCAGATATCTCACGTTGAAAAATACAAGCATGAACTGGCGTTGCAGGTTTAACAGAAATGTTTGGAGACAAATTTATTTCGGTACTTACCTTTCGAATATAAATTTTATGTGAAATTTACATTGAGCTTTGTCGATTTTCTTTAAGAAACAGAGAATTGGCTCATCATTCAATAAATAGATGGCATGACATAAAGTCCTAATTAAGGATTACATTTCAAATACTTTTTGATATTGAATATATACTATTACAATTAATTAGAACATTTTTATATAGTTAGGGTTTTGTTAAAAGTAGCTGTTTAAACAGTTATCCGGTACTTGGTGAATCGTGATAAAAACAAATGAATTTCACTTGTAATGCAGAATTAACAATAAATAACTCAGTATAGCGATAGACTACGGACTAGAAGGCCGGAGTTCGAATTCCGGCAGAGGCAAAGTTCTTCTGTTCTCCACAGCATCCAGGCCGACACTGGGGCCTACCCAGCCTCTTATTCAATGGGTGCCAGGGGCTATTTCCCCGGGAGTAAAACGGCCGGGGCATGAAGCCGGACCCCGTATGCTTTCATGGTATCGTGATTAATAAATTAAGCAGAGGGACGACTTTACCCTTTCTACACCAACTAATACTATGGTGAAGGAGCCATATTTCGAATACTTACGGTAGAAGCCAATTTGCACTTTGTAGAATCGTGAACTATTTGTCTTTTGTTGTCTTCAAGTAGTTTAATATGTCAAGCATGAGAATTAGTACTTGTTATAAACTCAAATGCAGCACATTTTCGAAAAACTAAAATAACGACAAAATGTTGTAAAGGAAGAGTCTGCGAAAATGGTAGCCCGATTTCAGAGAGGGTTGGTTCCTCTTTTCGGATAGGAAGAAACAGCCATAACTGAAATATGTTAATTACCTGAAAATGTGTAAAACAATAACTTAGTTTTCAACAAAAGTTAATATCAAGATGTGTTTTTACATAAAGAAAACAATTTCGAGACACAATTCAAATTCAACCTCTTATTGAGTACAATAGCCGCATAAGAGTCTCTTTCAGGGAACCCATTTTCTTGTCTTTTACATTCTACATTGCATTGCACTGCACTGCTCATGGAGTCTGTGGTCCATTCCTTAATTCAGTAGCAGCCACCAAAGAATGAACAAAACATCAAAACTATATAAAATAACGTTCCCAATTTTGGTGTTCGAAATTCGCAACTACGTGTGTATTAAGCTCCCGAAATTAGGAAGCCCACTATTAATCTAAACATAGCAGCATAAGGGGGAATCGAAGCGTCTGGAAACGACAGTAATACGAGATACACAATATATTGTAACAGACTTGATCAATGCGTTGCCAGGCAACTGCTCTGTAAATAGAGTCAAACACGCAAGAATAGATGAGGCTGTGTTTTCTCTGTCGTCCGCTCCGAGCAGCGGTGGAATAACGGGGTTATGCAACCCGTTTCTAAGCGACGGCTCGGTAAACACAATTCCGCGTAAGTGGTGACATCGCAACAATAGAGGCGGTGTTTTCCGTGGGATCTGTGCAGAGCTCTTATACGAGAAGTGGATGCAGTAACAGCATTAGTTCAAGGGCAGTTACGAGTCAGCCGTAAGCTGGAGAAGTGAGTCCAGAAGAATCTTTATCTCCGAGGTTCTAGAGTGATTGAAGATGAAATATCAAGAAGACTTCGTAGTGATTTGAAGCGCTAGTTTCTGTGTTGAGATCCGTTGCCGGGGACGACTATAGAAGATTGGGAATCTTAGTGCGTGTGCAACGGTGATTGGAAAGTGTCCAAATTAGCGACAGCTCTGTATTTACGTGTGATTAAGAGAACTTATAACCAAGGTGCAAATAAATTGAATCATCTGAACTAGAATCCGTTATTTTCGTCATGCGTACCCCCCTACACGTGACAATATAATGTATATAATTTTTTCGAAACCTTAGTTTTGTACACGAAACATTACATCAGAATTGGGAGAAACACCTACACTGACTCTAAAGCAGCATTACTTTTTCAACGCTCAATCTATCACTGCTGACAAATTGGGTAGATAGGAGATGTAAGGTCCTGTGGCCACCACTGCAGAGCTACCCTTGATTTCTTATTAAAAAAAACACGCTATCCGAAATTAGGCACCTATGCGAAAAATGGCGACTTTACCTTACTACTACTAATAATAATAGGCCAACATCCTCTTACTATCTAACACATGTTAGAAAGAGAGAGACCAGAATTATCAAACATTCTGTTCACCCGTTCCTCCAATCACGCTGATTCTCCTTAAATATCTGAAAGCGTCAATACAATCTTATCCTCTGTCTCTTGTAGAACAGATGTATATATATAGGCATACTACTAAGAGCTCCAAAGTAGTAAACTGCTGCCCTCTCTTGGGAGTCTGAGCAACTGACAGAATCTGGTCTTGCTTGAGCACGACAGGATGCAGAGCGGAGAAGAGGGTGCGTTTAGAAACACGAGGCAACAACACAAGAAGTACATAAATGCCATATTTGTAATTGGCCGTCATATTAATTCATTAAATTTTGAATATATTGTCTCCAGTACAAGATATGCTGCATTACCTAACTCATGCATCGTACTGACGACATTATATGAAGTTTTACATGAAGCGCATTAAATAAAATTTTATTGGGTGCGGAGTTATTTCTTTCGTTCTGATATTCTGCCCATGAGTTTGAACTCCGAAAGTACCTTATGGATTTCTGTGAAATTTTGTACTGTATGTCTTCTTTAAAATTTGGTGGTAGAATTCAGTACTAATTTTCTCAAAAGAAGTTACAAGTCCTACTGTCAAATTTTTCCATAAAAAAAAAACATTGGTATCGACAAAATTTTAAATTTTAAATTTTAATTTTAAACATCTGTCGATATAGCGAATAAACAACGATATGCAAAGAAAAATTATGTTCAGATATACTCAGTGCCGTGTTTGTGGTGTGATTCATTCTTCAGCAGCCATTGTTACCTGCAAAACATGAAGATAGAGCAAAACGTACACTTAACAAAATATAAACTCATTAAGTAGCGAATTAGTTTCTTGAGAAGTTGATAGTCTCTTTGCTGATCATATAGTTCTTCGCTTTGCATGAAACCCAAGGTTCATTATCGTGTTCAAAAATACCGCCACTAGATTCGTATTTTAACACAGATAAATCAAATTCATATGCTATTTCTTGAAATCCTTATAATAGTTTCCTCATACCTACGGCTTGTCTCTGCTGTATATCCCACCTATAGTTCCTTCCTTCATTTAATCATCTTATTAATAAAAGAAACGTACAAATTATATATCACTTTAGTATGTAAGGGGGCACGCGGTAGCGTAGTTGTTTGAGGCACTATGCTACAAGTCGGAAGGTCGCAGGTTCTAGTCCCGATGAGGTGGAATTGTTCCAGTGACTTAATCCTTCCAGCCGTATTATTACCCTGGAATCGACTCAGCCTCTAACAGAAATTAATATGAGAAATCTTCCCGAGGGTAAACGGCGGCCGGCGCGTAAGGCTGATAACCTCACCGCCAACTGTGAGCCGATCGTCAAGAGAAAATGTGGGAGCCTCGACGTCTCACAACACTATGGCTTTCACGGCCTGTTAACAGTGAGAGCGTTACGTTTTATTTTATTGTGTACTTTTCTCTACAATTCTCTGGAATGTTTTCTCTACAACTATACAATATCTTCAGCATTTACGTCACACACATCCTCACTGTAACACCGTGTCGCAGTAGGTAACCATCAGAATTAGGAAGGAACCTGATGCTATCTCAAATTCTGTAGATAGACGCAAAAAGATTCTAAGCAAAATCAGTACCCATTTACCAGGCTACGGCGCACCACATCCCTAATATTTATTTATTTTTTTAATTCGCTTAGTGGGGGGGGGTGGAGTAAAACTGGGTCCACTCGGCACGGCGGCCACTGATTGGCCTACTGTACCTGCCACGGATGATTATGATGATGGAGAATGCGGTGGAATGAAGACTGGCAGGGGAAACCGAAGTACTCGGAGAAAACCCGCACCAACGCCACGTTGTCCACCACAAATCCCACTTGACCAGTCCAGGGATCGAACCCGGGCCGCCGCGGTGGGAAGCCAGCGACTAACCGCTTGAACTATGGCGCGGCCACATCCCAAATAACTGCAATTGTAATATTCACCGTGGAGCTGCGACTACTTCATACACATCCTCAATATATTATTTTCTCTAAAGATTAGAGCCCAAGTTTCAGACGCCTACAGAACAACAGGTAAAATTATAATTGTGTTCATTCTTTATGATTTCAGACAGGGCACATAAAGAAGCAAGATTCTGAGCTGAACAGCAGCACGAATTGACTGAATTCATCTGTCCTGCATTCTAGATTGTGCTCTCTTGAGTTACGTCACCGCAGAGTCCAGTAGTCTGTTTGCAACATCTCGGGTGGAAATGTTTCCTCCATATTAAGGACAGAGTGGCTTTGAAGGCGGCAGCTTCCTCGAAATGTTCGTACCCATCAACCAGACTACACGGCACCATAATCCAGATGAACGCCATCTGAAGTCTGTATTTCGTCGTGGATAACATTCCGGGGTGTTACTGCAAATCCGCAGTACCTGGTGCATCTCGTATGCATGGAGTTCAGAAGCCAGGCGCGAGGAATGCGGGAAATATGAGGGAACTTCTGTGCTATGCATGGCTGGCCTCGAACCATAGTCCTTATACACAGAAAACCTTCAGCTTAGACCATCAACTCTCCTTCTTATCAAAGATACTGAAAATAAATAGGTTTGCTGATGAGATTCTCCCGAGGAGAGTCACCAGAGATGCTTCACTAAAGGATATACGTCTTCTTTTTCAGTCTTTGCCTCTCTCTCTCTCTCTCTCGTTAAAGTCTATTTCCTTCTATCTACTTATTTTTGTCACAATCGTTGAATAGGGGCTGAAAGAGTGTCTCTTCTCGTGTTAACTGATGAGAGCACCACCCACCGCTTCACCCCCTCTCGTCATCCATCCATCTCCTACAATGAACAGTCTCTCATGGAGAGATTTCAACCCTAAAGAAGTTGAAACAGAATACTAAATCAGCAAGGCACTTTCCCCTTGCGACTCTTGTAGTCTCTCAGAAGTTCCTACGCGACAGGCGAGTGTCGGCGAAAATCAGCCTGAGGATCTGGGCCACAGTAGCAGAGAACAAGACAGTAAACCTGTTCCCTAGTGGAATACATGTAAGTGTCTAATGTATTAATTCCAATATGCATCCATCATTAATTATTGCATCATATAAAAGTAAGCTTTAAAACAGAACTGCCTTTGTGTTCCACTGCTTACAGTCTATGTGCAACTTCGGTTAATATTCACTCTACAGCAGGTCGCTACATGTTTCGGCCTGATTGCTATCATCAGCAGTACAAATTGTTGTGATGAAGACATCTGTTGTAATGTTGTTCAACTTTACTCTTGCATAAATGCCTCGGACTGCTCTACCTTAAACACTAATATAACTCATCGCATTAGCATAGTTGGTTGAGGCATTATGCCACAAGCCGGAAGGTCGCTGGTTCGATTCCCGATGAGGTCACTGGATTTTTCAGTTTACCTAATTCTTCCAGCCGCACTATGGCTCTTGTGTCAACTCAGCTTCTAACAGGAAAGAGTACCAGGAATCTTCGTGGGGGGGGGGGGCGTATGTCTGACAACCTTACCGCCATCTGTAAGCCGACTTTCTAGAACATGTGGGAGTCTCAACTTTCACCACCCTATGGGCCTTCATGGCCTGTTACAGGGATTTTGTATTGTACTGTATTGGAGATGGTGGGTTTCCCCATGCACTTAGACCAACTGTTGGTCCATTAGCGTCCCCCTAAGATATTCTACCAGTCTCTATTCCCTACCGGTACTGGTGCGTACCATCAGTCCCGACTCAGCCAGAGAGTTCGGCCTCTACTGGTTCAGCGGTATCTCGATGCTTCCCCCATCTACCAGAGGTGTTAGGGACTACTGTTGGGAGGGAAATGTCCTGAATTTGGCTCAGTGGTCCCCTTGGGACATGAGGTTCTTTTACGTGCCGTAAATCTACGACACGGGACCCACGGCTTAAAGTCCCTCCCGGAGGACTTGTTCCCTGAATTTTTCCGCCCTTAAAATTTCCATGACCTCCGCCGGGTTTGAACCCGCGTACCTTGAGTCACGAGGTGGGAACGTTACCCCTAGACTACGGAGGCCGCTCTGTTACAGGGATAGATTTACCTTTACCTGAGGACGAATGGAAGAAACCTGTAACCTAAAGTGCTTGACATATAGCTCAGGTTCCTGAAACCAGAAATGCAAGCAAAATTTCTAAAGGGATTTCTTTTTGTAAGCGGCTACTTAGAATAGATAGGAGTTGGATCATACTAATGCAGATCTTAGGGAGAAGAGAGGACGTGGAAGGAACAGAATCGGAAAAGTGTTCACGGCTGACCTTGTTGATATCCGCAGCTGGCTTGAGTGCATACTCTGGCGTTGTTCAGAAAGCTTGAATTTGCGCTCGTGCCGCGCTCGTAATGAGACGGGTAAACTCGTAGTATGTGGCCCACAAGCTCCTGAGAGTAAGGGTTAATCTGTACAGTCACGGGTTCAGATAAATTTCTGGAAATACTTCATACGGTGTGACCATATTAAGGGGTCCAGTCAAGAAAATTAAAGAATTTTGTTATTTATTCTTTCGACCAATTTATATTATCAGTTGTCAGCAAGCAGTTATTTAAATGCAGTGAAATGTGTCACCCTTTCTAAGAAACTGCATTCTTCTCAGAGTTCACTTCCATTTTGAAGTCCTTGCAGAAGAATTTGGAGCTGCTTAAGTTCGCGATCAAGTTCATTGCTGTGAAATTAAGTAACCGGTGCTTCGAGCTTAATAAACGACGGACTGACTCTGGAAGAATTCATATCCCAACACCGTAAATAAAAAAGAATGTCAGTTACTAGAAATAGACGCGAGGTAATCCAATCCATCTCAAACTCTGAAGGTTTATTTATGTAAGATTTAATTTATTCCAGTCTCTTTATTGTTCATCAACCTAATCGGTTTTCAAGAGAGAGATAAATCAAATTTTAATTAGAATTATTCTTTACAACATCCAGGCTCCATGCCCAGGCAATTATAGCCTCTTTGATTTAACTATCCTAACATCATCAGGTGACCAGTATGAGTCACGACTGCCCTCGTTATGAGTTTAAACAAGATTAAGTTTCTGGTAATTGATTTTAGGCAAAATTCTGGAAAGACAAAATATACCTACCCTACATACAGTAATGCTGAGGGCATAACGCTACTCTCCTAAAAATCAATTCATAAAAGCAGGAGACTCAAATAATTTCAGACAATTAAAACACTTCCAACATTTTCTTCTATGTAAAATAAATGTAAAAGGGCAGCTGTAACGGACTATAAGACATAAGCACCAGTAATTATCGTAACAAGTACATAAACAGATTATAAAATTTCAAATTAAACTCTTTATTTTTATTCAAAAGAAGTCGACAAACTTTCCCCATACAATCAAATATTTATGCCCACGTCAGTCGCTGGCTAAAATACATCGCTGGCATCTTCTTGTCCGTAAAATAACAGAACATAGCAGTTATGCCTGCCGATCTGTCTATGCCTAATATTTTATGATAATATTTGGTGCTGCCGGTCACGGTAGGCGAGCGGTCTAAGGCATGTACTGTCTTCGTTCGCTTGGAAACCGGGATCGTGGGTTGAATCCCACTCAGGGCATGGATGTTTAGTTTGTGTGTGCGTTTTTCTGTGTTTGTGTACAGGTAGAGGCCTTGCGACGAGCTGACCACCCGCCCAAGGAGTCCTACCGAATGTGTAAGATCTAGAAAAACCGAAGTGAACAGAGAAGTTCATGGAGGTAGGCCTAGGCCCACTGGGGCTGTAGTGCCAAGGAAAAAAAAATATTTGGTGCTACGAGTAGAAGCGCCAGGGAATTCACGGTAAGGCTCCACCGTAACCATACTTTAATGAAGCTGATTTCGAACTTATGTGTATGTTATTACAACCGAAACGTCGTTCTTACAATTTATTATGATTGCTGAAGAGTTACAACATATGAAGAACATGACTGCGACACTGCGTACAAGCGACGGTTAAATAGGACACATTCAACAACACCCAACAGACGCAACGATAAGGGGTTCGCAAATTTTACTTGAACTATTTTTTCGATATGGTGAATATAGACGAAAGTGACTCTCCTTTTTGTGTGATTGACTACAACAAATTATCTGCAGCGTATGAACATAAATCCCCAGGACAGATACAAAAATTATTTGGAAAATAATATGTAAGAGTTTATTATAATAACAATCTGTCAAGTGAACAAATTTTTGTTGCAAACAACCGACGCTATCTTGTTTCCAATCATCCATGCTATGTGAAACATTCAGCGAGTTAACTCAAGGGTAAATGTGAAAAGGACTGAACGTCTAAATGTAGGGAGAGAAGCATAGATGCTTGGGTAACGCCGTGCGCACCATCTTGCGGCAAAATAAGAATGTAAGGGGTGAAACGTAAATTCATGCGGTAATTATTCGAGGAAAAAGGAGCACAAAGAAAAAGATATAAAAATTCAAAGCAAAGATTATTATGGAAAATGCTAACAGGAAACCATTCGTCACACAACTGTGCTTTCCATAATGCTTGTAAATGTTATACAACACAGCTACAGAGTATGCAAATCCCATCATGCATTGCACTCACTGCGAGGCTGCGGTGTGCCGAAAATAAATCTAAAAGCATCCAAGGAAATTTAAATGCGTATGTCTGCCCTGATAGATATCGCATCTTGATTTAATGGAACTCAAAGATTTAAGCAGCTTGATAAGAAAAGCCCGGCACAGGAAATGAACATGGTTCTGTTGATTCAAGTTCGCGTGTTTAATTATGCACTGAGATTTTCAAAAAAAAAGTCCCCGGCTCTAATTGGTCCCGAAGGTTCGTTACCGGTTCACAAGAGCGACATTCCCCCCTTCCTCTCTCTCTCTCTCTCTCTCTCTCTCTCTCCCCTGAGCCAGACAAATGCCGTCTAAACCCATGCATATTACTCCTGTCAGTTTCATTCCAATATCGCCTAGTCTCCTGCATTGTTTCTTCGCTTCACACTTTCGGATTAAAATTCCACATGAGTCTCTCTAAAACAGAATTGTTGACATCTTTGTTTTATCTGGTTTTACCTTGAAAAGAGGACTACAGATTGTGATTTTAACACGGACTAAGACAGTGTAGCAGTTTTAATATAATTCAATAAAATATATGTAACATATCAAGATACCTGGAGATGGCCGTTTGGGGCCAAAACATCTAGTGTCAAAGTGTATAATGTTAAAGTAAAATTAAAGTTAAGTAGTTAATAAGAAAGTGTTGCAATATTGACGGACGATAAATAATGGAAGTTAAGTTGAACAATTGAAACGGGATGCTGAAATACAGAGTCATATAGCATACTGCTGCAGCTATGACATAACCCTGATTCCGGAAGTAAAGTATTCATAGGGCCGCGCCATAGCTCAAGCGGTTAGTCGCTGGCTTCCCACCGCGGCGGCCCGGGTTCAAACCCGGGTCTGGTCCAGTGGGATTTGTGGTGGACAAAGCGGAGTTGGAGCAGGTTTTCTCAGAGTACTTCGGTTTCCCTTCCAATCTTCATTTCACCAAACCCTCCATCATCATAATCACCCGGGGCAGGCTACAATAGGCCAATCAGTGGCCGCCGTGCCGAGTGGACCCAGTTGGACTCCATCCCCACTAAGCGAAATGTATTCAAATCTCGGTTGGTTTAGCCCCTTTCTTTAAACTTTCCTTGGTCCTCGCAAGTGTCGCTGGTTAATGCAGAGCAGATCCTTCGACATACTTACCCGTCCGATACCGCAACTTTATAGCTGAGACAGCAATACCAAATGGCGTACGGAAGAACAAGGTGAGAAACATGCGGGATTATGTTACAGTCTATTCTGCTTTCTGCGTGGAAGCATATTTTGCTCACTGTACTCAGCGCCACAGAAATGCAAGAAAAATACAATTTTATTTGCCTGCAGAAAAAACTTAAATACTAATGAATCTGCCGGTCACGGTAGCCGAGCGGTCTAAGGCATGTACTGTCTTCGCTCGTTTGGAAACCGAGATCGTGGGTTCGAATCCCACTCAGGGCATGGATGTCTAGTCTGTGTGTGTGTGTGCGTTTTTCTGTGTTTGTGTACAGGTAGAGGCCTTGCGACGAGCTGATCACCCGCCCAAGGAGTCCTACTGTATGTGTTAAGATCTAGAAAAACCGAAGTGAACGGAGAAGTTCATGGATGTAGGCCTAGGCCCACTGGGGCTGTAGTGCCAAGGAAAAAAAATTAATGTGGCCAGAATTATGCTTCCTGCAAGGCCTTATGCTTGTCCTTTCTATTCACTTCAAAAAGCATCTGTACTATTTTACCCCCAAGAGAGGTTCCCAGCCATAAAATACTCTGTTTTTCCAACCACTAAAATCCAAGTTCTCTAGGTTTTAATGTACGTATCTAAACGTTGAAATCCCCTGGACAGGGTCAGAGAGGGGCTAACGCTAATTGCTGAAGCTTACAGAATTCCCTCAACTCTACTTCTAAATATAAATAATTCAATATAATCTCATGAGAATTTATAAATATTTTATTTAAATAACATTTAAAAGTCTGTGACGATGCTATATTGATAAAACTGTTGTGTTTCTGGATGCTATCCATTGTTCTGTTTTTATTTAAATCGCAAAACGTTTCGGAGGCAGAATCAGTCTCCGAAACGTTGTGCGTATTAAATAAAAACAGGGCGATGGATAGCATCTAGGAACACATCATTCGTATAAATATTGTATTGCTTCATTTCATCACAGAGAGTGCAGTCGGTTTCAATAATTCTATGTTAAATCTGAGTTTATCAACACAAAACGAGGATGTTAATAGCGAATAGTATCAAGACGCAAACTTAAGTGTACAATTTCAGGTATTAGACAGATTCCTTAATTTTCTGCCGATGTGAGTTACGAGGGCTCAACTATCCTACTACACAACCGAACTACATAACTAACTAGCCAACAGCCGATAAATAAAGCGAGCGACCGACCAACCAACTTATAGGATACTAACAAAGAAATAAACAGCTATCTATCGCCATGTTACTGATTGTTCCCTCAGAAGCAGACCGTTGTTCAATTTACCAGTAAATGTAATATGTCTAGGTATCCAAAAATTAACCGTCATAATTTATTTACAAAAGCCTGCGATTGGACTTGATCATGATACCGTTTGATCTAGTGTGCAGTTTGCGAACCTACTTTCCTAAGATTCGTTTTAATGCGATCTTCAAAGATACGCCTAGATCTCTTCCAGTCAGGATTTTAGATTTAATGCTGCCTGAAGTTCTTCTAACACAGAGATGGCTAAATGTGACGAAGTTAAAATATTTTTGGCCGACAGGAACCAATCGGAATTTGTTTAATGAGGAAATATAGAGCAGGTTAACTCAGGGCAATTCTTAGAGCCTTTCAGTTCAGAAACTTTTCATCTTCTCGTCTGTTGTCTAAAAGTAAAAGTCAAAATGTAAAATTATAATTCTGCCGATAGTTGTGCATGGGTGTGAAACTTGGTTTCTATCATTAAGAGAAAAACAAAGACAGCGCTCGACGTTGTTAAGTCACCGCTGGCGGGGTAGGGGATGTCCTCCATAGCGCAATGCGTCACAGTATTATAGAGTAGGGTGCTCAGGAGAATGCCTGGACCGAATAGGGATTTATTAATAAGAGGCTGTGAGAAAACTGCATAATTTGGAGCTTCATAACTTCTACTCTCTGTCTAATATGTTTAGAATGGTCAAGTGAAGGAGACTGAGATGGGCAGGGCATGTAGCATGCATGGGGATGTACAAGAATGCATATAGGATTTTCGTGAGAAAGTAAGAATGAAAGAGAATACTAGGAAGAACTAGACATAGGTGGAAAAATATTATAAAATGGATCTTAGAGAAATACGATGGGTACGTAGTACGGACTAGAGTCATCTCAGCAAGGATAGGGACCAGTGGCGGGCTCTTGCCAGCAAGGCCCAAATTTATTTATTTTCATTCATTAATGGATGTAATTTTCGTTTCCTCCAATCACTAAGCAACTTAGAAGTTTAGAAATCGTTCTTTAAAAGCTAGTAACAAATAAACAATTTACCACATTCTTTTGTTATCATCACGTGTCTTCGTGTGGTCATTTACCTCACGCTCTCGCAAGACCGCTGTTGCTGAAGAGCTGTGTGAGAACTATCGAATGTCTGATCCCCCACTTGCAGTATTTGTCTAATTAGTGTTAGAAACTTTCAATTTCACTGATTTTTTAATGTTCGGCAGAGACAGTAGATAGCATTATTTAAAAAAATACAGATATGATTCCCGTTAACTTGTTTACTATAACCGTCACATACTGTGTAATACAACAGTTAAATATCTGCGTTCTGTTGGGCGAATTATGCTTATATCCTGAGCCCATGTACGTGATATAGACCTGCAAAATCATAATCACAATTGATATTATGTCCCCAAAATTAGTTTGTACTACTAAATGAAATGAGGCTTTTAAAACTGATCATCACTTTTGCACAAATTCAATCTTTCCCATCATATTTTCGTATACCATTCCATCGAGCTCTGCTCCCCCCCCCCCCGAAATTCAGTGTTTAATTGTATAGTCCCGTAACACAATTCCACCATCAGTGCAAATTTAATAAAGGTCGTAACTGAAATGTTTCAGCGTGGTTTGTTTAGTGCAATTTGAACAAAAATCTGTACAATACATTGGACACATGAGCCGTGTTGAAGCGGTTGGTGAACTGTACATCGTGCAACTGAGAACAGATGTAAATATAGCACAATAATTTTACCGCTTTCGTTTCTATTTATTTGTCTTGAAAATTGAGAGACTTGAGGGGAAAATGTACTGGATAATAATGGACTCATTTCCCTATGTACCTCTCTCTGAAATGATTTTCACTCCCATAAATATTTAGCGAGTTACACTTGAAACGTGCGCAGAAGTGGACGTCGGTCTTCGTGCAAAGTGTCCATTATTCGTGACTGATTTTAACGAACACTGGAATGTGCCGACAAACATCAGTAAACTTCCCTGACGAAGTAAGTATATTTTACAAATTTTTGCGGACGAAACGAGAAAATAATAAGGGAAAGGAAATAATTACAACTTCAGATTCTATATCTTATACAAATATTTTAACACTTTTCTCACATCCACGCCTTCATCCCTAAAATGACGACGACCTGCATCATTTTTAAAGAGAACAAGATATATATTCCAATGCAGGAAAATATTAATAACGAATTGTTTAAATAAAAAACAAGAGAGGTAAAAGACAGACATGTCAAATATATATGAATTTGTATCTCCTTCTACATAAAGCTGTAACTGCTACAAAGTCTGTTCAAAACATTTAATATTGTCACTTGAATGGGTGACTATGACGCGGGTTTGGATTGGTGAATTGATTTACTGGATCTTCACTAGCAGTTAACTATAATTAGTTTCTACACTCTCAAGATTACTGTAACTATAGCACATGTAACGTCACAAACTAATTCTTCTAATTTTTCTTCTGTTCACACTGTTGTTCCCTTGGAACTTTGGAACTCAAATGAAGTCAATTCCCATTTCCGTATTCTCTCATATCCTCTCTGGATGGACCACGCACAGAAAACACAGTTCTATTGTTGCGTAGCGCAGACCACACAGAAAACAAGTCACGTAATAACTATCTCGTCAGTCATTCATTCGCTGACAGTTGCTTAGCAACGAGCTATAAATATCCGTCCCATTATTGCGTGACCTTAAGCGAGGTGTTTATCGCGGCGTTGCCTAGCAATGCGTTGACATGTCACAATATATTACTTAGTTAAACCAGGGTTCATCATCCGCTTGGCTCTTGAAATGAACCTTAGTTCAAGTAGGGGAACTGTCTAGTTCTTACTTCATACACCTACTGAATGTGTGTGTGGACAATATAAACAGTAACCGGATATTTTAACTTCTCAGCCGACACATGAAGATTGCTGTACTGCAAGAAACAAATAGTAGACCATTCCTACTTAACGCTGTATTCATATTTCCAAAAAGAATTGACGTGGCATCGCATCTCTTTTATCATTTCCTTCGGAGGTGCTATATAATGAAAGTATTATGCTTCGGAAGAGGTCTCGCTGCCTTGCAGAGAAACAGCAGTACAAAAGTATACGTACGTCCGATACAGGGTGTTTTCCTTTTTATCAGGAAGTTTTAAAATTTTGTCACGTGTCCTGGTAATGCGACAAGAAGNAATTATCTGTAAATAAATCAATTCATCTAATCCGCAAACCATTAACTTCTTGAAGAAAGCAGTCTTCTTGGATTTGGCACCATGTATATGTGGTGTTAACCGACGTTTCGGAGGAACGTATCGCCTCAATCTTCAGACTGCTTTTACCGGTTCTCACGGTCTCTTCGCCTGCGGATTCTTATATTTTTCCTTCTACCCTGAAGGTGGAGGCGATACGTTCCTCCGAAACGTCGGTTAACACCACATATACATGGTGCCAAATCCAAGAAGACTGCTTTCTTCAAGAAGTTAATGGTTTTCGGATTAGATGAATTGATTTATTTACAGATAATTATAAAACACATTTGAATTACTTTCACTATGAGATACAAAAGAAGGTCTTCAACGTCTGCTTGCATGAATGATGTCTGCCTCTCGAAAGCAAGCTAGCTTGCTGCGCAGATGTCTCAATATCGCCTCTTGCCTGGAGCCAGTTGTACCGTTGCCGAAACTTATTCAGGGTTATGATATTGACATCTGAGTGACCTCCTGACGGTCCACCGTGTAGTTCGGTCAGCACATGTTTCACTATGCTATGAGAAGGAACTATTTGGTCTATTTGAGATGATCCGTTGCCAGATGATTCCCAGTTCAGCTTTACTTCGCTATTTCTCACAGCGCGCTATTTCCACTGAGCACAATAGCTTTTATTCGTCAGCCTTATTCGCCGGCCGCTCTTTACACCCAGGATGATTTCTGGTACTTATTTCTATTAGAGGCTAAGTCGAACCCAGGGCCATAGTGCGGCTAGAAGTATTATGTCAGTTTACAAATCCAATAACCTCACCGGGAATCGAGCCCGCGACATTCCCGCTTTTAGCATAGTGCCTCAACCATACAGACGTTAATGTGTCAGATTATAAACCAGACACTCTGTACTGTTTCCTTGAAAGCGAACGGTTCGGGGCTACATAGTGACAAGACAAATATCTTTCGCTCTTCACTGTTATTAGTTATTTACATTTTTAAATAGTGATAAGCCTCTGGAACAAAATTGTGTGGGAATTTCTTCAACAGTTCTGTAATAGCGTAACCATCGTCAAATTGTTTCGATCGCTGGACTTTAAATATCCTGTAGCATAGGATCGTGATGTGCCACTCGAAAACAAGATGGCAGAGGACGCGAAAGATCTACCTCAAGTGATTTGTCTAAAAAGCTGACTATAAAAATCGTCTTTCTATGGACTAAAATTTTTTAAGTTCTTATTTCTATTCAGAACGGGGCAAGGAATATATTCCAAGTGATGAAACTGAGGAACTGTCCTCAGAAAAAGCAGAATACGCAACAGAATATGCAATTTCATGACCCAAACTCATGTGATATATCACTGTAATCATTGTCTGATGCACAACAAGTATACAGACATTTGCCAACTCCTTTAATGAAAGTTGCATTTATTGTATCAGAGACACTAAGACGCACAATGTCATGGTGATCTACTATGAAATTTAGTATAACCTGGTACCGCTGAGAGTATCTTACTTGTATGTGTTCTTAATATATGCTTTGGCGTTGTCTGACATATTTCATAAATTAAGAAAATTTCATTTTGTGTAGTATGTTCTTTATTGTTCGTGTAGTTCTGTGTTCTGTATCTCAGTGAAATGGTCCAAGTCGAGGCCTTGGCTTGCATACGTAAGAAAAAAAGCATATCTCTTCTTCAAGAACCATTCTCAGCAAGTTTTTGGACTTGCAGAAGTTTGATATCCAATACAAATACCCGCTTTCCCACATAAGTTGTGCACCCTGAAAACAAAAACAAAACAAATCGCGTGGTTTTAGTCCGCAAGCAAACTTTACCGACCGAGCGACTGCCGCTTGTAGGCGAAGTTAGTAACAACTTTAGCGGATAGAGGGTGCCGCATGGTGAGCGCAATGAATCTCCATGGTCCTTAATTTCGGTTTGATAGACCGGAGCCTGACGAGGCTGAGTGGACCCCGATTCAGAAATATTACTTCTCAGAAAATCTGGTAGTGCCAGGAATCGAACACTGGACCTCTGGATCTGTAGCCAGGAACTCTGACCACTAGACCACAGTGGTGGTCCGTGCACCCCTCACTAAGAAAATTATCCGAAGAAGGCCAAGGAACATGAACCCTCAAGTAGGTTATATGTGATCTGTACGGCAAAGAGTATTCATACCCAGGTCTGCAAGAATGGATCCATGGCAATACATGGTCTACTAAATTCAAGATGGCGTATAAATTCTACTATAAATCAGACTGCGGAAGGGAGACGTGTTGCGAAACTTGGTGGCAGAGGCAAGCACGCAAACTAGAAATTTAAGATAACTCCTCAGGAATCAGAATATGTTCATGACCATATTCATAATGTTCCAAAATACAAACTCCAGTACAGCAGAGACAGCAATCCTACCGAAATTTATTTTCATTGTGACCTGTCAGGCTCTAGAGCTTAGAGGGGAAATTATATTATCTAGTGCAACAATAATAAAGTGAGATCTGCATCGTAATAAGAATATCGCAAAATATTTTGTACAAAGTACGAGACAGGGCAGGAGCCACTAGCTATTGGCTGAACATTGAGGGGTCGGAGTTCGAGTCCCAGTATGGTCAAGAATCCCCTCCTCTCCACGTCGTCCAGACCGACTCTGGGGTTTATCCGCCCTCCTATCGAATGGGTACCAGAGACTCTTTTCTGGGGATAAAGCGGCCTGAGCGTGAAGCTGACCACTCACCTCCAGTTAGTGCCGAGTTCCACAAAATTTGGCTCTATATATCCACTCACCCATACGCCTTCATAGCGCAGTGTCTAATTAGTTAAGCACAGGGACAACTTTACCACGAAAATGCTGTCAGCAACTCAGAGGTTCATTTGTATAAGAAGACTGTGATTCTTTGAAATTATGAATGGAAATGCTGCCTGCGTTAATAATCATACACATTTTCAATGATCAAAATTTATAAGCGACAATTTCAGCATGCATCATAATATTTAGTAACCTTTTTCAATGCAATGGATACACATAGTTACTATAGGATTCTGACCATGGTGTATAACACACAGAGATATTGGGTTTTCGGACTTTATCCAGCGTCCTGGTTTTTAAGATAACTAATAAAAACACGACGTTTCGGAAACTGGATCTGCTTCCGTCCTCAGGTGAAGGAAAAACACCTATTCTGTTGGGTCCAGTGATTGAGGCTAGCTCTTTCTAAGGGACCCAACAGAATAGGTGTTTTCCCTCACCTGAGGACGGAAGCAGATCCAGTTTCCGAAACGTCGTGTTCTTCTTAGTTATCTTAAAAAACCAAGACGATGGATAAAGTCCGAAAACCCAGTATCTGTGAATGGATACACCATATGATATTTTGTATTACATATGTTCTAAATAACTTGCAAATGAAGGTAGCGTAACATTTCTGTATCACAACATACTGTCACGTATGAGGGGTTAGCGTGGGCGATAATAACGTGTACTACAATAGATGATTATGTGTACTGAACGCTTCTTCACAATTACAATCAATTATAGAGCTATCATTAATCTTCACAATTCACTAGGACATGCTCCATTCTCGTCCTAGTGTAATCTCAACTAACTATTAGCTTCTTCATTCGTTTCTTTCATAACCACTTTGCGCAGACCCAACGGAAAAAAATAAGTCTGTATTGTTGATGAAGCTTGTGTACCTCGCCGTTGCTTAGCAATTGACTCATTGTTATCACCCTCTGAAGCGAAGGGAACTTAATCAAGTTTTTCCTAGCAATTATCATTTTCCTCTATTGCCATAGAAATTTCAGTTCTTCCATTCTTGCATACGTTAGGAATGTGTTTAACTAGTAAATGTTTTTTTTCTGGCTCCATAGCTTAATGCTTTGAGCAATTCAGTCACAATATTAATAAAAAATCTCATAATTTTCGTTCAGTTCTCCTGTAAAAGTACGCCTTTGGGGCTTGTTATTATCTGGCCCCAAGCCTTTCAATCACAGGCAGACACATAGACGGATACAGTGACAGAATGATGTCTGGTGATTGCAAGCTGCAGAAAATACTACAGGAACTCGCTGGCCGGCCGGACCTTCATGGAGATGGACTTCTTTATTCTGGGCGTGTTATAAAGAGCTCCTGCATTAAGTGCATCGATCGGCGTTTATCAGAGGTTTCATACACACACGCGTATGCATATGCATGTACGCCGTTATAATGAGTTTCATTATATAGGTAAAGGTGAAGGGAGAAGCAAATCTCCGTTATCGCTCGTTAGCTGGGGTTCAGGAGCTCCTTCCAAGAGAGCTACTGTATCATTTCTTTGTTGACTCACAGTCAGGAACTATCTTGTTCACGCAAGCGCATTAATTATTCGTCAACAAGCTGAATCATAATGAACGTCGTGTGCATTTTTATGAACTGCAATATAAACGCCGCAAAACAGTTAGCCTCCATTTCAGTTTCTAGAGCCGCCTCTTTCGTTTTTCTTCATTTTCTTCCTTTCTTTCTTCCTTCTCTTCTACTCTCTTTATCTTATAGTCTTCTTTACACTTTTCCTTTATTTTTGTATTTTTATTGATACCTTAAAACTTCTAACTTGTTTTCATCTGTCCTTTCTCTCTTCCTTTTCTTTGTCTTGCCTTCGTTTTTCTTCATTTTCTCTGTTCTCCTTTATTTTGATCATTTTTTTTCTTTTTTCCCCTTGGCACTACAGCCCCAGTGGGCCTAGGCCTACCTCCATGAACTTCTCCGTTCACTTCGGTTTTTCTAGATCTTACACATTCGTTAGGACTCCTTGGGCGGGTGATCAGCTCGTCTCAAGGCCTCTACCTGTATATAAACACAGAAAAACGCACACACACAGACTAAACATCCATGCCCTGAGTGGGATTCGAACCCGCGATTCCGGTTGCCAAGTGAGCGAAGACAGTACATGCCTTAGACCGCTCGGCTACCGTGACCGGAATTTTGATCCATTAACTTCGCAAATTATGCAGTCTGACTACACGACAGCGGAACTACGTGCAGTGATATGACCAGCAATGCATACGCCATATCAAAGCTGGATCACCTACGTGGCACGGCACCTGACAGCAATGTAAGCATATCTCGACAGAGCTCCCAGGAAGGAGAAAAGGGCTACACGTCCGAAACTCTGGAAGAATATTGTGGGGAAAAGGAAAATATAATTTTGTGGAGTAGACAGAACAACGACAATGCAACGCAATACACATATATGTGAACCACAATCATCTTTCATCGTTGCAGATGAGAGCGTCTAATATCGGTGGTTAAGAAGAGTTCTGTCTCCTGGAACATAACGTTGTGATGTCCACTGAAAGTCAACGTACGTTTCAGAAGAAGCAGACAGCAAGGAAAACAGTTGTACTTGATGTCCGAGTCATGTCGGTTGAGCTAACTCTTCAACCCTAATAATGATGGCGACATATTGACTTTCAACGGACTACGAGGCGTTGTGTAAGAGAAGACAGGAATCTTCAAACTTCTCTGATGTTAGTTTCAGATGCTTAGAAAAACAGCACATAGTTAGCAGCCGGTGCTCTAGGTATATTGTGTTAGTGGAATCGATTCATCATCAGACCTTGTGCCATTACCGCCGGAAAGTGTTATGAAAGTAGAAATAATCACTACATTTTTTATGTTATGGATCGTACAGTAGCTTAGCGTCCACACGCGAGGTCGCAATGCCTTACATTAGCAGCAAGTGCTGCCACAACTCTCGGCTTTCAGCGGTACAGTCACGTCCGGCAACGGCTAGCCCGCAGACGTGACTGTCTTCAAGGAGTCTGAGACATACATTTTGTCTTGTATAATCTCAGCAAGTAATTAACATTCAGGTTACAAACGAAAGAACTAATCAAATAACTTACCACCTAACTGACTAATTAATGTTTTAGGCATCAAAGTAACTAATCGCATTATGTGACTAACTTCATGGAGACTGGTCCTTCTTGAGAAGCTGCCAGTTGTGCAGCCACTCAAGAACTTTCCAACAATTTATGGAACCCGAAAGTTCATTACCGTATTCAAAAGCGCTCTCCACTGATCCCTATTTTAAGCCAGATGAATCTAGTCTATACCACCCCAACCTAAGATCCATCTTAATATTTTCCTTCCACCTATGTCTAGGTCTTGCTGGTGACCTATTTCCTTGTGGCTTTCTCACCAAAATCCTATATGAATTCCTCTTCTCCCTCATGTGTGCTACATGCCCTACCCGTCTCACACCCATGTCTTGATCATTCTAATTATGCTCGTACTTGGAGAAGAGTAGAAGGAGCTCCTCATTATGCAGCTCCTTCTAACCTCCTATCACTTCAACTTTCTTCGATCCAATGTCCAAGGCGTAGTCGAAGACCGTACTTACAGTCTCTGCTGTCATGGGAGCAGTCTGAAACCACAGAGTATTTCGTCTTGAGACTTCATTCGACAATACGATAGGTTGCAAAACCGGTAAGAGTTCACAGCGAACAATATTACAGAAAACCTTTCCTATTACATCAGACTAACTTACGATGTGCCGATCACAATGGCCGGGCCGTCTAAGGCAGAACTGTCTTGGCTCGCTCGACCGCCGGGATCATGGGTTCAAATCCCACTCTGTGTGTGTTCATTCCGTGTTTCTGTTGTTCTATGTGTATGCAGCGGCCTTGCGGCGGGCTGATCCCCCGTCCAAGGAGTCCTACCGACTGTGTATAGATTAAGAAACTAAAAAAGCGACCAAGATACAACAAAGGACTGTAGAGCCATAGATTAGATAGAGATAGATTACAACGTAATTTTGCGGCATAAGCCATTAAGAAGTCGGTAGCTTTTTGGGTCTTAACACAGTCAGGTTTTTTTATTGCTAGTGGGGTGGGACTAAGTCCCTTGTACTGCCCCAGATGATAGGTGAGTGTGATTGTGGACCAACTGGTGGAATGAAGATTGGCAGGGAAAACCGAAGAACTCGGAGGAAACCCGGCCCATCGCCACTTTGTCCACCACCTATCCCACTTGACCAGGCCCCGGATCGAACCCGGGCCGCCACGGTGAGAAGCCAGAGACTAACCGCTTGAGCTATGGCGCTGCCTATTTTTTGGATTTCAATACGAGTCAGGTTTAGAAGGGCTGGCCAAACACAAGGAGGATAATGAGACTACAGTTTGCTCTACATTTGCAATGGAAATGTGGGGGGGGGGGTTGTCTATTGATGTGCGACAGTTAATGACACATCTTCAAGCCGTGTAGCCGTAAATCAAAGATAAAATAGGCCCATTATAAAATTAGGAAGCGAATAAGATCAGGAAATATTTATTCCTTTTTCAACTCAAAAACTATTACCAATTTTTCTTCGTTCCAAAGCATTGTGTGTGTGTGTGTGTGTGTGTGTGTGTGTGTGTGCGCGTGTACGTGCGTGCGTGCGTGCGGTACGTGTAAAGACGGCTTTCGCCACTTGCCTTCTAAGTATGTTAAACGTTATTTCTTGCTTTAAAAATGAGAACAACAAAAGAAGTACTGAAGGAAATAATTGAAAGCGCGGGGCATGTTGCATAAGAAGGTACTTTTGTGATTTCACGCAGGTCATCTGCAATTGAAAGGATGTTGAAGTCAAAAAGTTTCTGGCGAAGAGGGCAAGTAGTTAGGATGGAAACTGCAAATAAATGAGGAACTACTTGGAAAGCTGCCACTCGAAACTTCCAGTAAGAAATGTGAAGATACAGAAATTAAAACAAAACAAAAAAACGGATGCAGAAATTGAATATTCTGTCTCCAGTTTTGTATTTAAATTAAATATTATTTATCTAGTGTTTTAAAGAAATAAACTTTAATTTATGAATCCTGTTGTATTTTATATTATAAGATTAACACTGTGGGTCGAAATGTGTGGTGAATTTTTGATAAACACTTGACATCGAAAAAGCTNAAAAGCCATGTTAATAGAACACAATTTTACTGATCGTTTAATATACAAATGGGTTTAAATTGCGCGAGTTGCGTGGAACTAGATGAGACGGTGTCCAGTGGCAAAAACTGGTACTAGCGGAACTGAAATTTCAAGTTCTGCTAGCAGGGAGTGAGTGAGTGAAAGGCACTCAGTAATTTATGGAACCGAAAATCCAAACACGTTAAAACACGCACCTAAGTAAACTGCCTACATGAAACAACGGGACGCCGTCACCTATCTTCGGAATTGTGAGAACTGCCAGGATGTTTTTGATAAAGCATGCCACGACAGAAAACTGTGTGTCCATTATAATAAAGAAAACGTTGAAAATTCAATGTACTTTCCGGTTGTGCTGTCTCTTAAAAATTAAATAAATATTTATGTATATTGCACCTTATAAGCGGAAAATATAGTGATTCCTTATTTTTTAATGAAAAAAATAAGAAGAAATTAGTTCCACAACTTAAATATGCCATTGGGTTCTGAGGATTTTCAGCAAAAAGAAGTGAAAAATATATATCATGAATAAATAATAAATTAAATTTAAGGCCTTAAATACGATTGTAGGTACTTTCACAAATATCATTAGAATCAGTAATTAGAACTCTTAATATTTATTAATATTCTCCCTGTGCTTAACTAATTAAGCGCTACCCCATAAAGAAGTATGGGGTGGAGGGATGGATGTATAGACCAAATTTTTCTTGACCTCGGCACGAGCTAGTCAGTTGACAGGTTTACGCCCCTGCCGCTTTACCGCAGGGCAACCCTCCACCCCGGTATCCATTGGATAGGAGGCTGAGTGGGCCCCAGAGCCTATCTGGATGAAATACAGAAGCGAAAAGTTTTGCCCTCACCGGGACTCGAACTCCAACAACTTTGTCGTCCATCCCGTATCCAGTCTCCGTTCAAACTGCACTATTTCGGCTGTCATATATATTCTTAAGGACTCAAAACTCACTTTGTATTTGGACGAATACAGTATACAGGGTCTATGCACTAAATGCAGTAGAATACCGGCCTCTAAGAATCGGTTAAGGCCGACCAGCGAATCGGCTCCGCCAGTTCACTGCCAAGGAACGCGCGGTCTTGCTCAGATGGACCAAGATTCAGTAGTGTTTGGCGCTGTTGTGATTTACAGTTCCAGATATTGCTTTTGAAAGTAACGGCCGTTTTCAGCCTGTAAATGAGACTCGAGCTGTTGACTTCTACAGAATACAGACACCGCAAAAGGCTTTCAGATTTCTTCCAGTGTTGTTCGCAGATGTGATGGAATCTTCGCTAAACCGCTCGTCGGAAAGGGGCATAACTGAAGCAAAGTCACATGCCTTCAAAGCATTACGGCCTTTCTGGAAATGTTATGTGGTATATCTGGTGGAAGCGGAAATGATAACGAAACACAAGAATTTAATGGCAAAGAGTTTGCTTCTCTTCTGTTAACATAATTCTGTTCTGTGCCGTAGAAACGTACCTGTTAAGTAGGTATCACTACTGCTTTATATTCTGGAGATCAAGGATTCAAGTCTCCGTTAGGAGATCGGTTATCTAGACTAGAATTTTACGTTGCTTTCCTCGGTGTCCCCCAGATGACTGCAGACATAATGTATGCACATACTTCCCAATGCATTACTCACATGCCATTATTTTGACGCTATGTAGACCGAACTACTGACAGCATCGCAGAACACATGAAATGGAGAAATGAAATGTTTCTTACTGTGGCTTCTTAATTCCTGTGAAAGAGGCCATCCTTCAGCAAGAAAGAAAACATTTAAACCCATTTGTTGATAGAATATTTTAAAGAAAGAAGAATAAGAGAAAAGTTAAAATCAGAACTACTCAGTAACATGTAGGCCTACATGAAGCATAAAATTCCAGCACGTTGTTTCGTTCATAAATACAGGATGCAGACACAATGCGCTCATCTGGCGAAGTTCAGTTTATTAAAAAAAAAGCCTGTACGAAACGGAAATTGTTCCGTTTTATGGGAATTCCGATATAAGCAATTTTCTCTCTAATTATGAAATAAGGTTGATTTAAATGTTTAATTTGAGACATCCCGAGGTGATTTCAGACGAATGAATTGGAGAAACCACATGCACCCAAAAAAAAAAACAACAAATATCTGCAGAAGGCAAATATTATATACTGAGGATCTTCGTATGATACGTGTAACATGATTCGGACATTACATCGCCAGGTAAATGAGACGTGAACGGAGTTCATGGAGGTAGGCCTAGGCCCACTGGGGCTGTAGTGCCAAGGGAAAAAAGAAGTAAATGAGACATGTTACTCATACCAATGGGAATGTTTTTTTCTCTTGGCACTACAGCCCCAGTGGGCCTAGGCCTACCTCCATGAACTTCTCCGTTCACTTCGGTTTTTCTAGATCTTACACATTCGGTAGCACACCTTGGGCGGGTGATCAGCTCGTCGCAAGGCCTCTACCTGTACACAAACTAAACATCCATGCTCTGAGTGGGATTCGAACCCACGATCCCGGTTTCCAAGCGAGCGAAGACAGTACATGCCAATGGGAAAATTACATATGTAAAAATATAACATACATGCCTACATACATACATCAATACATGCATTGATGTATAACACATACACGTACATTCAAAGTCTTGGTTAGAAATCCACGTGAGAAAGAAACATCTTGTTCATCTAATAGTGACTAAGAGAATGACCCTCATATTAACTAAAAATTTACTGGATAAATACGAAGTTAAAATGTCGCTCCTTTTAGGCGGGCTCATAATGCGCTCAAACTCTAGGCTATTTTGATGTTGGTGACAGACCTTTCGAACTCTGCAACAGCCAATTCCTTGATCATCTGCCTAACTGTCTATTGACAAAGGAAGGGCCAGTGTCACGTGACTACGCGACGTTCCCTGCTGACCGATTCAGAATTCGCAACAATGATTTCTCGAGAATTGCGAGAAACAGATGCTAGAATATACTACAGAACGGCTTTTGGGATTAACAGTGTAACCGTACTTCCCTCGTCAAAATTATATAATTAAGAGTATGATTTAGTTATGCAGTGTTTAATACCGTGAGAGACGCTCCATCGGCGAGGTACCATCCCCGGACCGTCTAAGTGTAATTCCGCTATTGTCCTCCTTAGGCTAAGGGTGCCGCTATTGTCCCTAAAGCCACCTGTTTACGCCCAGTATCTCATAAACCCATGACCTGACCGTGCGAGACCAGCCGGGAGGGGTATTGGATTACTTGAAGACCGACAGAGGTTTATGGGCATCTGGAAAAATACGAATGTTGGGCAGGTGTCGGGCTCGACACTTGGCTCTCCCCTTTTATGTTCTTGTTTTTCGGATGCCAACTGGGGGACTTGAAAAGATGGGGGCAGTCTGTTATAGTCAGCGGATGAGGACAGTAGTTGGAATGGAGATGAANCCGTTTTATGGGAATTCCGATATAAGCAATTTTCTCTCTAATTATGAAATAAGGTTGATTTAAATGTTTAATTTGAGACATCCCGAGGTGATTTCAGACGAATGAATTGGAGAAACCACATGCACCCAAAAAAAAAAGCAACAAATATCTGCAGAAGGCAAATATTATATACTGAGGATCTTCGTATGATACGTGTAACATGATTCGGACATTACATCGCCAGGTAAATGAGACGTGAACGGAGTTCATGGAGGTAGGCCTAGGCCCACTGGGGCTGTAGTGCCAAGGGAAAAAAGAAGTAAATGAGACATGTTACTCATACCAATGGGAATGTTTTTTTCTCTTGGCACTACAGCCCCAGTGGGCCTAGGCCTACCTCCATGAACTTCTCCGTTCACTTCGGTTTTTCTAGATCTTACACATTCGGTAGCACACCTTGGGCGGGTGATCAGCTCGTCGCAAGGCCTCTACCTGTACACAAACTAAACATCCATGCTCTGAGTGGGATTCGAACCCACGATCCCGGTTTCCAAGCGAGCGAAGACAGTACATGCCAATGGGAAAATTACATATGTAAAAATATAACATACATGCCTACATACATACATCAATACATGCATTGATGTATAACACATACACGTACATTCAAAGTCTTGGTTAGAAATCCACGTGAGAAAGAAACATCTTGTTCATCTAATAGTGACTAAGAGAATGACCCTCATATTAACTAAAAATTTACTGGATAAATACGAAGTTAAAATGTCGCTCCTTTTAGGCGGGCTCATAATGCGCTCAAACTCTAGGCTATTTTGATGTTGGTGACAGACCTTTCGAACTCTGCAACAGCCAATTCCTTGATCATCTGCCTAACTGTCTATTGACAAAGGAAGGGCCAGTGTCACGTGACTACGCGACGTTCCCTGCTGACCGATTCAGAATTCGCAACAATGATTTCTCGAGAATTGCGAGAAACAGATGCTAGAATATACTACAGAACGGCTTTTGGGATTAACAGTGTAACCGTACTTCCCTCGTCAAAATTATATAATTAAGAGTATGATTTAGTTATGCAGTGTTTAATACCGTGAGAGACGCTCCATCGGCGAGGTACCATCCCCGGACCGTCTAAGTGTAATTCCGCTATTGTCCTCCTTAGGCTAAGGGTGCCGCTATTGTCCCTAAAGCCACCTGTTTACGCCCAGTATCTCATAAACCCATGACCTGACCGTGCGAGACCAGCCGGGAGGGGTATTGGATTACTTGAAGACCGACAGAGGTTTATGGGCATCT
>NW_019723915.1:1000654-1031648 GCF_002891405.2 Cryptotermes secundus | reverse complement strand
GACATAATGTATGCACATACTTCCCAATGCATTACTCACATGCCATTATTTTGACGCTATGTAGACCGAACTACTGACAGCATCGCAGAACACATGAAATGGAGAAATGAAATGTTTCTTACTGTGGCTTCTTAATTCCTGTGAAAGAGGCCATCCTTCAGCAAGAAAGAAAACATTTAAACCCATTTGTTGATAGAATATTTTAAAGAAAGAAGAATAAGAGAAAAGTTAAAATCAGAACTACTCAGTAACATGTAGGCCTACATGAAGCATAAAATTCCAGCACGTTGTTTCGTTCATAAATACAGGATGCAGACACAATGCGCTCATCTGGCGAAGTTCAGTTTATTAAAAAAAAAGCCTGTACGAAACGGAAATTGTTCCGTTTTATGGGAATTCCGATATAAGCAATTTTCTCTCTAATTATGAAATAAGGTTGATTTAAATGTTTAATTTGAGACATCCCGAGGTGATTTCAGACGAATGAATTGGAGAAACCACATGCACCCAAAAAAAAAAACAACAAATATCTGCAGAAGGCAAATATTATATACTGAGGATCTTCGTATGATACGTGTAACATGATTCGGACATTACATCGCCAGGTAAATGAGACGTGAACGGAGTTCATGGAGGTAGGCCTAGGCCCACTGGGGCTGTAGTGCCAAGGGAAAAAAGAAGTAAATGAGACATGTTACTCATACCAATGGGAATGTTTTTTTCTCTTGGCACTACAGCCCCAGTGGGCCTAGGCCTACCTCCATGAACTTCTCCGTTCACTTCGGTTTTTCTAGATCTTACACATTCGGTAGCACACCTTGGGCGGGTGATCAGCTCGTCGCAAGGCCTCTACCTGTACACAAACTAAACATCCATGCTCTGAGTGGGATTCGAACCCACGATCCCGGTTTCCAAGCGAGCGAAGACAGTACATGCCAATGGGAAAATTACATATGTAAAAATATAACATACATGCCTACATACATACATCAATACATGCATTGATGTATAACACATACACGTACATTCAAAGTCTTGGTTAGAAATCCACGTGAGAAAGAAACATCTTGTTCATCTAATAGTGACTAAGAGAATGACCCTCATATTAACTAAAAATTTACTGGATAAATACGAAGTTAAAATGTCGCTCCTTTTAGGCGGGCTCATAATGCGCTCAAACTCTAGGCTATTTTGATGTTGGTGACAGACCTTTCGAACTCTGCAACAGCCAATTCCTTGATCATCTGCCTAACTGTCTATTGACAAAGGAAGGGCCAGTGTCACGTGACTACGCGACGTTCCCTGCTGACCGATGCAGAATTCGCAACAATGATTTCTCGAGAATTGCGAGAAACAGATGCTAGAATATACTACAGAACGGCTTTTGGGATTAACAGTAAACTAAAAATACTCACATAGGAATGCTGATTGCAGAGAAAGCACTTCAGAAGAAATGAGAACACATGTTAGAACGGAACTTCTCAGTGAAATAGGAAATCTAAGAGCTTTGTTTTAATATGAAGTCGTAAAAGGCGATGTGACTCATGTACATTCATGCTACACCATCGTTGTTATTCAAAAACAACTTCTGGGAATTGCATCGCCAACAAAGTGGATGATGTCACGGAGGAGTACATTCTGCATTATTAAGGTAATGATGTCGGACATATCAGTGAAGAAATTCTTAACAATCTTGACGTACAAATTAAAGTAAACCCCATTCTATACGGGCCTTTCGCAAAAAATACTTTTCCGTGTGGAGTTTCAAATCATATTTAACACACTCAACTTAATTTCGTAGTCGTGTCAAATATCGAGGTGACTAATGTCATTAGGCACACAAGCACACTACACATGATTAGCATTATTTCATTCCTAATTATGAAATCAACGGTAAGAGAAAAAATATTAAAAAAAGAAACCTACGTATTTTCTCTACGTTACACGATTCCAAGGAAAGTTACTCTTTGTCATAAACAAAAGATACTGGCGCGTTCGTGGCTTAATACACAACTAACGTTCATGAACTGTATTAACGCTTAACAACTCGTTGTTATGGTAACACGAAATTGCATAATTTGAGAGATTTCACTCATTTTTTTAATGCTAGTGGTGTGGGACTAAGTCCCTTGTACTGTGGCCACTTCTGGCCTATTGTACCACACCTAGATGATAGGTGAGGGTGATTGTGGAGCAATTGGTGGAATGAAGATTGGCAGGGGAAACCGAAGTACTCGGAGAAAACCCGCCCCAGCGCCACTTTGCCCACCACAATCCCACTTGACCAGACCCGGGTTCGAACCCGGGTCACCGCGATGGAAAGCCAGCGACTAACCGCTTGAGCTATGGCGCGGCCCTCATTCATTATTACAAAACGTTATAACAGACAGACTTGTATCGCTCATGTCGCTCATGTACGAGTACATTAGGATATATAATGAGTATAAAAGTATGGCAGTCTACACAACAATATTCTGTATTCAAAAACAAAGTAGACACTACTGTATCAACATTTGCTTTATTGACGCCAACAAAAACAAATGTTGATACAACAGTGTCTACTTTGTTTCTGAATACAGAATATTGTTGTGTAGCGTCAACAAAAACAAATGTTGATACAATAGTGTCTACTTTGTTTCTGAATACAGAATACTGTTGTGTAGACTGCCATATTTTTATGCACATTATATTCCACACTTATAACACACAACAGGATACATACTGTTAAGATGAGTACATTATCTCAGTTTGTGACTAAATCCAAATATTATAACATTTAATGAATTTAGCAACAATTACATGTCTTTAAGTGGGATTAATGTCCAACTTAATGATAAAAACCACCACTCATTACTTATAGGAAGCACACGAGTGCATTTTCATCTCTTTCTAATGTACGTGTCAGCTATTAAAATGTGTGAGAATAAACTACATTGCTAATGTGAGTCAGCCAATATGTTTTCATTGCTACCCCCAACACGAGCTCACACATTCATTTTAATTTTCACTAAACCCCATCATCCCCTTTACACATACCCTCCCTCCAGTCTGCGCTCACAAAATAACGGATGGTGCTTATCCATTTGGGGAACTGTTGACTAACAAGGTATTTTCATCTTGCTCAGACTAACATAGTGATATAATGTGTTATAATAAGAATATGCATCAGTACTTTGTATACTACATTTAACGTCAGGACTGGTTACAGGACCCTCGCCTGCTGAAGCCAACAAGAGCAACTCGTTCTCTTGTCCTTGTCCGCTATCTATTGTTAAGTTCTACATAGACGATCCCTTGGTACACAAAGTACATAGATATCCGCCCTAATAATTCGCAGGATTTTCAACAGTTTTTAGGGTAAAAAGGTTATTAGAAAGAGAGGTTGATTTTTTTTTTTTTGTATATATCAGGCTCTAGCAGAAACACAGTCAAAACTCTCTTACCAGCCCCCTGGTACCATATTTTGATCTGACAACTTTCAGCTCCATAAACTAGTATTAAAACCATTTAAAACCCACCCTATGCTGCCGCAATCTGGCGTATGCTCCTGCACTCAACAACCAGTGATCCTCCCTGTCTATCCCCAACCCCTGCAGACCCAGGTGAAATATGAGCTTCGGCTTTTAAAAACCACCAGTAGCAGCATTCCACTTCTGCCACCGCCCCAGTCGTTAGTACGGCGGTAAACTGTAGCTGCTGCATATTGTATGTGTGTATGTATGTACGTACGGAGCGTACTGGCCATCACGTCCCTTCGGAACTGGACCCTTCCCTCTCAGTACCAAGCCAACAACCCGATCTCATTTAGCTACTGCAACCCCCATAACTTTCCGTATGCGTTCCATATACCAAGTACACTCGCGTCAACAAAACCTGAACACAAATTAAAAAATCATCGCATACATAGTTTCAATGGACACTCGGAAATTCAGCTGGAACTCCACGCTACACGTGGTGCAGGAAAGAGAGCTATTAAGGATCCCTATCTGAACGAGGAGGCAAGTCTTCCTACTCCAGCTCAAAGCAGCAAGTTGGCGATGTGAATATGTTAATACCAATAACATGGCGGTCAATCAAATTTTGTTTCTCCGTGCATAATATAGTGAAAGCATTAACGTGGGAACATGCAGATATTACTTAAATAGCACGCCAAGAACAAATATAGCGGAGGGGAGGCGTAGCTCCGCCAATATTGACCTGAGCTCTAGATGAAGGTGGGTTGTGAGCTTCATGCCCCGGCCGCTTTACCCCCAGAAGAAACAGCCCCGATACCTACTGATTAGGAGACTGGGTGGCCTCCAGAGCAGGTCTGGGCTTTATGGAGAAGAGAAAAATGTCTTGTGCCTACTGAACAATTGAACTCCCGATTCCTCGGTCGCCCAGCCTGTAGCTTATCTGCTATACCGACTGGGTTATCACGGCTCTAACATAAACATAGGCCTTTGTACTATAATAATTTCTGGGAAGAAGTTCTGACGAATGATTTCTTTCAAATGTTTCAATGTATGGAATGAGTCTACGAACATGCCTAATTTAAAATTAATATTTATAGGCCCTATAGAGTAGCGGTTAATTCCATCTAATTTCCAGCAATACAGATCCCTGATACGTTCGTGAAGTTAATTTTTGACATGTAAATATTTCTGAACCGGAATTCAAGAAAGAGTAACTACTCATCCATGATGTAGGTAGACAATAGGACGTGCATGAAACTATCATATGAGATAAATGAGTGTATCGAGGAGACCTGTGAAGATGGCAGTCATAAAACAAGATTTTACCCTCGCGACCCAACAACACTAACATGTGTTTCTTTTCTCTTCTAACGGTGCGCAAAAAGTAAGAAACAAAATAGTGCCTCGAGACGAGACGCCACAGAGATAGATGTCAGAATGATCAGAGTAAAACGAGATGAATATCTGAATGTCTGCAAAGTATCCTGCTTTATATCTTCTTGTGATTCCGCTCCGGCTCAGGTCCTGATAACGTGGCTATGGTGTGACGTTGGAGAGAGGCGTGATTCGAAATTTAAATATACTGTTTTGTCCTTCATCGATTCTCAAACTTCACACGACCTCACGTGGCTGAAGAATTCATGATAGGACGTGAAGGAACATATACATGTGCAGATTACATAGAGACAAAGTGACGGAGCTGAGTATCAGGGCATCTGTCTTCAGTTGGAAATATCGGTATAACCAACCAGTCGACAGACATTCGCAACAGAACTCGAACTGAAACGGACCTCTCGCCCAGTTCCAGTAACTCACCCATCAACAGTCTAGTTCTGCTTGCCAACACAGATCCCTGCCTCATTTCTGTGTTCCTTCTGTCCTTAACCTCAAAGCTGCATGTCCAGTGTTAACGCCCTTCACTCTAAAAACATTACGTGACCTTGAAACTTCGTATTCTGAGAGTCCATTGCTCGAATCTCGGCTATGCGACCCTCTGTTGACTTTTGTGGCTATTGCTGAGTCTGTTCAGCCAATTTTCTGAATAGTAAACTACATCATGACGGTCCCTTCGTATTTTCCCGTCAGTCATTCACAACTCATTTCACCTTCCGAAAGTGGAAGGTGAAGTTGTCCTTGTGCTTAACTAATTATGAAATATGCCATGAAGACGTCTGGGGGAGTGGATGTATAAATCCAATCGTCACTTTGGCACTAAGTGGAGGTGAGTGATTAGCTTCAAGCTTCCGCCTCTTTACACCTGGGGAAATCGCCTCCAGTACTTACAAGAATACACTTAAATTTCTTCACCTTCTTAAGCGTCACGGACTGATTGGGTGTCTTCAGTTTGTATTCGTAGCATTCGTCTTCCCAAAGATCTTACCAAATCCAAATCCTTTGTCTCTAATGTTATATTTTAGCGTCCTGTTGCACTGATTTTCATCCATTATATGAATACAGTGGCCGTCTTGTAGTGCACTCAATTTCACCTGTCACTTCACAACATGTTTCGGCAACATAGTGCCATCATCAGGTGTCCCAATTACGTCAATCTATTGCATTGCTTGCCCTCATATATTTTCACAACACCATTTGTCACGATCTATGGATCGTTTCGCATGCATTTCTATGGCGCGGCCATTTCATGACGTAAGGCTAGAAGCATTCACAGCGGCTGAAGTTCTTGAAATTCTCTCATGCAATCAACAGCGTCAGCTGGTTGAAAATTACCGATGTTTCAGGTACCAACTCTGTCTCTATCATCAGGGTCTGTGTCACTTCCTGTCACATTCCAACAGTCCTCTCAAATTAAAAAAAGGGTTAAACGAAAGTCGCGAAGCAGGACTGCTATAAGGATAGTCGATCTCAGACGATATTCGAATTCCGGACCTTCCTAAAAGGCTAAATACTGGCTAGAACACCATGCGTTACTAATTCCGACACAGTTCCATACTGATGACGCACTTGGCTTTCCCCGAATCTAATTAAAGGTCAACCATTGTACCTGAGACGAAAGCAGGCTAATGGAATAACGTTTACGAAATAGAGGGCTAAGTGAGGGCCAACTTACTTGTTCTACTGACTTCTACAAAGTTGCGGTAAGCACAATGCTATGGTAGCAGCCAGAGGCGACTCGCATTCACAATGTGCTGTAACATCCTGACAAAGCCTGGCCACCAACTTATACACGACTTGCAAATACATTTATAACTGCTGTAACATAATGACATGTGTATGAACAATTAATCCCGAGGGCTGGATAATGACGTGTACTGGTACACCAGCTCTAACCGTCTTATGCTTAACAAAGGCTGAATGCTAATGACGGGATGCGAAGTAGAGAGGGTAGAATTATGTCGAAACAAGTGACCGTCAGTACTACTGTCTCGCACTGCTTGAACCCCGAGAGCCCATCCCCGAGCTTCCCTGGTTGTGTTCTCATGTAAACGATGGAGACCCAGGGAAATATTTTGATAAATTTGTATGGTCACCTGTTATGAGGCATAGGAACACATATTGAAGGGAAACTCTACTTCCCATCCAATGGCAGAGGATAAATGCATTTCCAAATTACCATGCGGATCAACTTTAAAGGAAACTTGAACATTCGGTGAGGTTGTAAGTGATTTCACTTCTCAGGCTAACATATACCACTGGGATTAGTAGATAAAATCCTCAAATTTTGTGAATAGTTTACACGACATATGCAGCGGCTTTGCAATCCATAGCAAGGCATATTGGATCCGGCAGGGACGGAGTCGTTGCTTTGGAACGTGAATGAAGGTTATGAGGCTAACATCGTTAGGATCTGGCTCCACGGTCAGTCGTTTCTTCAGTTGTGTGTTGCAGATTCTGTAGTTGTGGACCTGTCGTTTATTCAGAATGAAGTGCATTACGTTATGATGTGAATTTTTATGCGTTATTCGTATCCAGGACACACCGGGAACCCATAATGTTTTCCACTTCGTCCGCCAGTATTTTATCTCCCAAAAAACATAATAGCTTCAGATGAATTTTGATAGAAACGTGATCATGTCAGAAGTTTTTAGGCGAACCTCGTTTTCGTTCGTCCATTGAACGGGGCTGAAATCTGGAACTTCTCTAAGTAAGACATAACGTACACAATTTAGGAACGTCTCTTTTGCGAATCTGCATTATTTTCAGTTCCTGATTTTCAATTTCATATGTAAAGAAAAACAATTTCGCAGTTTGTTTCGTCTTATTCGCTTTGTGCAAAACTCTTGCGACATAAAATGAGTCATCAATGCGTAAAGTGAAGCAACATGGAAGTTCCCTGTTGGCAAAGCTATTACAAGTAGATAATGACATTGTCTTTCCTAAGGATCATGTCTAATAAAGGGTAATGCTACTATGAGCTCCAAATGTGAGTAAAAGCGATGGATTTCTATTTCGGAAGATACTGACATTTGTTATGGTACGCGGTAGCGTGGTTGGTTGAGGCACTATGCTACAAGCCGGAAGGTCGAGGGATCGAATCCCGATGAGGTGGATTTTTTCAATTTACCTAATCCTTCCAGCCGCACTGTGGCCCTGGGGTAGACTCAGCCTCTAACAGAAATGAGTACCAGGAATATTCTTGGGGGTAAAGGGCGGCCGGAGCGTAAGGTTGACAAACTTACCGCCATCTATGAGCCGACCGTCTAGAAAATTTGGGAACCTCAACATCTCACACCCCCATGTGCCTCCACGGCCTGTTACAGGGATAGCTTTAATTTACTTACTGATATTTGTTATATATTTTCGTCTTAATTCTTGTGTTGCACGTATGAAAGGTATGCTGCCTCTATATAATGTACATATTTGTTTGCACATTATTAATTGATTCTTAGGTAATTAACGGATATAATTTAGACTGTGGAATTGGTAACAATTGAACGCGATAGAAAATATATTCAAATGTTAAAAATTCAACACATTAAATGCGCTCATTCTGGTACGTTGTTGTGGTGCGTGGGTAATTCCCTCTTCACTACTACATACAAGTCCGTCTTGCTGCAATAGCACGGCCTGCAATAGTTTATCTCCACGTTTGCTAAGCCTTCACGCATGGTGCAGGGCACAGGAGTAAAATTTCCTTTAATTTACATTTTCTGCTCAAACGTTATTTTTAATTTCTAATATATTTAAAATATATAACTACTTTTTTATTGCTAGTGGTGTGGGACTAAGTCCTTTGTACTGCGGCCACTTCTGGCCTATTGTACCAGCCCCAGATGATAGGTGAAAGTGATTGTGGAGCAATTGGTGGAATGAAGATTGGCAGGGGAAACCGAAGTACTCGGAGAAAACCTGCCTCAGTGCCAATTTGTCCACAACAATTCCCACTTGACGAGACCCGGGATAGAACCCGGGCCGCCGCTGTGGGAAGCCAGCCCCTAACCGCTTGAGCTATGGCGCGGCCATATAACTTATAAATCTGCGCCTTCACGACAGGATGTATAAGCACAGGAATTATTCTGTGTTCACTTCTATCATACCATTTCATTTCTACACTACTTACGAGGTATTTCACAAATAAATTATTCTTGTCGACTACATCCTGTGTTTGGGTTCCTCTCCCCCTAAAGAGTTTCAGCTGTATAATCTTATTCGTGGCTTTTGGGAAACAAAAATTAAGTGTCCAAGGACATATTCCAACAGAAGAGGGCCAGTTAAGTGAGAGCTAGGAAGGAATCTTTTGATAACAGCGTGCGCTACTTGTACTGCTCAGCTGAAGAAAATTTCATATTCTGTGAAGGTACACAACAGAGATAGGTTTCATTAATACTTCGAGTTCTCGGGGTGGTGAATATTAATGCAACTGTCTTCTGGGATGTGAGGCAGCGTACTCCAACAGTACCTATATATGGTTTATCATTTGAATGGATGAACAGTTTTCGATATTTTGTATGCCCTTCGAAAAACGTCATCACTGCATACATACTTCTCCCACACTGGCACTGGTGTATACAACATTCTACCCTGTCACCTAGAGACTTCCATTCTAAGTTGGTATGCCTGCTGTGTAATTATCATGTGCCAAGAATTCATTTAGCTTTCATATTTCACTTTGCAAGGCCATGATACTTTCAAACTGCGGCTTGCCTTTGTTACTGAAGCAGAAAATTAAGCATGTAACCAGGCATGCTTATACAGCTCCCGTTAGCCTGTGAATAAGACGAGAGTGCAGCGGACTAAAAGCGAAGCCACTGCAGTGTATATTGCTATTGCATGTTCCACTCGTCGCTATTTGCATTGCATTATTCTCTTATCTCTGTGCTTGCATTGTATTCCCTGCAGGATGATATTAATAGGGGTCTAAGTAACGTGGTAGCGATGGGGACCTCAAGGTAAGCTATTTGTTATTTTCATTATTTATCTGGACATTTAAAATAAAACTGTTCACTAACAAAACCCATTTATGAGGTTTTAACAATATTCTCACGTAAATCTCAGGTCACTATATTTTTCGTAATTAAGTGGAAAGAGCTATCACTGACCAAATTTAGATTATACACAGAGTTACTAGGTGTTTGGACTTTTCCCACCGTCAGGTATTCTAGAAAATAGAAAAGAGGACATCTTAGTAGGTAACTTCGCCAGTTAACTGAGGACGGAAACAGATGCAGTTTCCGAAACGTCGTGTTTTCTATTTTCTAGAATACCGGACCATGGAAAAAGTAAAAAAAAAAAAAAAACGTAATTCAGTGTGTTGTACACCATCATCAGAACCTTTTAGAAATGTAGATCACGTTACTTTGAATTTTTTCCCTTGGCACTACGGCCCCAGTGGGCCTAGGCTTCTCCGTTCACTTCGGTTTTTCTAGATCTTACACATACGGTAGGACTCCTTGGGCGGGTGATCAGCTCGTCGCAAGGCCTCTACCTGTAGACAAACACAGAAAAACGCACGCAAACATCCATGTCCTGAGTGGGATTCGAACCCACGATCCCGGCTTCCGAGCAAGCGAAGACAGTGCATACCTTAGACCGCTCAGCTACCGTGACCGGCACTTTGAATTTAGCTTCAGTTATTATTTTCTTTGTATAATATGCCACAAACGCTACGTACATTTTCATTTTTTCCAGGTCCAAATAATGTTTCTGTGTCAATAGGTTTCACCGGTATCGATAAATTCGTAATATCTGAAACCCACAAAAGTGTGTGTTCGGTTGTGGAGAGACGATGTGACGTGTCTCTTCATACATCTGACATAGCCAATGAGTGCAGGCCAGAGGGGAAGTTGCCATTAAACGAGATAACCCGTGCGTATCATGGAAAGGCTTAAACATATTTCTCGATTATATTCTCCGTGTCCGTTCAATAGAACTGAAATATTCATAAAATTATTACCGTTCATATTAAGCTTTGTTTATATAATCATGGTTCTGTAAACTGTAATCATGATTCGCACGGGATAAAACGAAAATTATTGAAAGTTAATGTGGATATGTCATCCCACATCAATCAGTGAATCCATAAAGTGACATTCTACGAGAGTGGACCTGACATATAGTGCAGAACAAAAGTAGGAAACAATATTTACATTGAAATATAAATTCATAAAGCATTAAACAGTCTTATATGTTCTTAACAACGAAGATATTTCATGAATAACTTAATTCCAACTTTAGCCTACAACGAAATGTTTTCGGAAGGCGTTATACCGCGACCTTTCATTCAAATACTGCACTCTATATAATCACAACATTAACTATATATTAATACTCTATACAATGAGACATCTACTTTAGTGCCTTATTTATATTCATCATGTCTTCCAACTGTTTTAAATTTTCCGCCTATGAAATCAAAGTTTTGCGTTGTCGCCGTATCCGTATCATGATACAGTACAACAGGAACAATATAGAGAAATAAAATTAACAAAGAAACAAAAAATATATTAAAAATTTAACCTTCCTCCCACTTATAAACAAAATAAAACAGGAGAAATATAAGTATAAGGACAAAAAAAAGCAAACAAAATTAACAAAACAAAAGAAAATCCCTCCCACTAAAACGAACATAAAATTTCAGGGTATATTTGTGATCAGTCTCATAGATAAGAGAGGGCAAAAGCCTACGGTTCCTTCATTGTCCTTGCGGTAAAATGTCAGAACCTTGCATCACTAGACTCGAAGTGCCTTGACCTCCCAAACGTTTATACAACCATCGTCACTTTCGACATATTTATAATGGTAAACTGAAAATTGTAATCGCGGGTTACTCCAGCGGTATGATGTTCATGTTAAGATTCATACATTAAATATACTTAGGGTGACATGTAGTAGGGATAAAAACTTCTAGATTATAATGTGGTTAGCCTAATCTCCCTTAAATTAAGGCAGGTAATCCAGGAAATGGCCGGTCACGGTAGCCGAGCGGGCTAAGTCATGCACTGTCTTCGTTCGCTCGGAAGCCGGGATCGTGGGTTCGAATCCCACTCAGGGCATGGATGTTTGTGTGCGTTTTTCTGTGTTTGTCTACAGGTAGAGGCCTTGCGACGAGCTGATCACCCACCCAAGGAGTCCTATCGTATGTGTAAGAACTAGAAAAACCGAAGTGAAACAGAGATTTTCATGGAGGGAGGCCTAGGCCAAAATTGGGGCTGTAGCGCCACAAAAAAAAAATCCAGGAAATACGTCTGCAATAAAATATCTTGTGCCAAGTTTTGTGCCAAAAATGGGCTCGCGACCCCAATTCTCTGAGATATGCTCAACTAAAGTCAGGGCACCAAACAATCCGCGTGTAAACTTAGCGCAAAACTTAGATAGAAGAGTCACAGATACCATGAACATAAAATGATCAAAGACTAATGTCGGAAGACCCTACCAAATTACAACTGCTTTCGTTATCTGCAGACGAACCCTTAAAATTGTAAGCGATATCGTCAAATTGGAGAACACCCGTGAATTATGAACTTGAACGGTTTTATAATGAAGTGGCTTTGGTTTAAGGTACGTTTTCATGACGTCACTGGAGGGAAAGTGGAGAAGCCTTCAGTTATGAATGTCAGCTTGCGGGCCGAGGTTCGAACCCGAGTACTGCAGGATATGCCGCAAGAGTGCCAACAACTCAGCTGCTACTTCGGTTCCTGCCCACGAGGCCAGCAAAGGGACGCGTCTGGTTTCCTGAACACTGCGACTCAACGGGTCAGTCCCAGCAGATGGGTATGGCCTACAGCTGAGATGACGGTTGGCAAGAGATAGCCAAGTGCTCGGAAAATAAGCTGTATCAATGCCCTTGCCCTGGGAAAATATCTGGTGAGTGTGTGGCAGTAACAATAAGAGTATTCTACACTGCGAATCACGTTAGGCAGCCATTGGTCTATCAGATCTACCATGCCCGAACCTAAGGAGTGGCTTGTGTTGCGCCTAGGAAATGGGATGTTACTGTTTCCTACGCAGATTTTGCCATGTGAGGCACCAATGTTGCAGGCAACCAGTGCTAAGAAACAGTCATGGGGATGATAGGTACTTTCCCAGTATAAGGAACCCAAAGAACCAAACATATATTTCCCCATTTCACCTTTCCTGACCACTTATTTGTCGGCGAAGTTAGTGCCAACATTTTGCGAATAGAGGATGTCGCGTGGTCAGCGCAACGAATCCCTACGGCCTTTGATTTCGGTTTTCTACACCGAAGCAGCTATTTCCTTGAAATAGGCTTAGTGGACACCGTACCAGACCCTCTACTTCTCAGAGGAAATCTGGTAGCGCCGGGAATCGAACCCGGACCTCTGGATCTGTAACCAGGAACGCTGACCACTAGACCACAGAGGCGGTCTGAAAGGTCGATATTATATTACTAACTCTTCATCATCTGGAGACTAATACACATTGCGAGGCCAAACATATTCCCTTTCAGCAAGGTCACTCAGGCACAAAAACTGGCGTAGCTATAACCCTTCAAATTTGTATTCGTTCAAATATCGACGGCAAAGTTTTACATCCGTGATCAGCTTGAAGTTAGAGACAGTTAAGCGACTGAACGCTAAGCGCTTCCGGTCATTAAGAGAATTACAGTAACAGTTTCCTGCTTTCAAGTGATTCCGCAGTAAAGTTTCTACCCGACAAACGACTCGACAGTAACAGGATATAGCCAGCTAGCGAGTCTTGTCTCCAACTGACTCTACAAGATCATCTGGCCATCGAGCGGCACCACAGTAAGAGCTTCCGGTCATAGTAAAATCTTCTGGAAAGCAAACGAGTTCATATTATGAGCTTCTGGCAACTAAGCAGACCCACATTAAGAGGTCCTGGACTTCAAGTAAGATGACAGTAACAGCTACAGAAATTCTATGAAGAGGCTAGTAATAAATTTTACAAGACCGCCTCTGTGGTCTAGTGGTCAGAGTTTCTGGCTATAAATCCAGAGGTTCCGGGTTCGATTCCATGCGCTACAAGATTTTCTGAGAAGTGGTGGGTCTGGATCGGGTTCACTCGGCCTCGTGAGGATAACTGAGGAGCTACTTCAAGGAAATAGCGGCTCCGGCCTAGAAAACCGAAATTAACGGCCGTGGGGATCCGTTGGGCTGACCACGAGACATCTTTATCCTCAAAAGTTGACACTAACTTCGCCGACAAGCGGCGGTCGCTCGGTTGGAATACTTCTCTTGCGGACTACAGGCCACGGAGTTTTTCTTAATAGCGTCGTAGTATAGAATATAGCGCGATATCGGCAATGAAATTTTCCAAGAACGCCTTCTTACTTCTTACAGACGATTAAGACAAGTCATGTTTAAAGTCCATGTCCCGTACGGTTGATCCATTTATATAAACTGCATAGTTATTTAAAAATTGCATGAAAAAGCATGTTAAGTTTTACAGCACAGAATCACAAGTGCATATCCTATACCTTTTTCCCCTTGGCACTACAGCCCCAGTGGGCCTAGGCCTACCTCCATGAACTTCTCCGTTCACTTCGGTTTTTCTAGATCTTACACATTCGGTAGGACTCCTTGGGCGGGTGATCAGCTCGTCGCAAGGCCTCTACATGTACACAAACGCAGAAAAACGCACACACACAAACTAAACATCCAGGCTCTGAGTGGGATTCGAACCCACGATCCCGGATTCCAAGAGAGCGAAGACAGTACATGCCTTAGACCGCTCGGCTACCGTGACAGACATATCCTATAATTTACGTTAGAGTAACATTATTTAAATAATGAACTTCATCATTATGTGATGGATATATTAAAACAAGAGCGTGAATTTCTAAATGCACAATATAATATTTCAAACAGCAACTCGTAACCCAATCTGTTGTTCAATTACACACATCACACCCCAATAGGTAAATATAGACAAAACAAACAAATTAAATGGTATAATATGGCAAATAATTTATTCATATTGGATTGCTTCCATTAAATAAAAATTCGGAAATCACACTCTTTCTCAAATTCTACTAATGCAGGGAACCCATGAGGAATAAAGCTTACATTACATTTTCAGGGGAACTGTACCGAAAAATAAATGTCTCTACAAACTGCAAGCAAAAGTCCCAAACTGCTATAACTCAGGGAAGAAATGATAATTTCCACCGAAAATTAAAACGAGTGATTTTGTCCATGAGGGTTTCTTTCACTGATCAGTAGGTACTCAGCTGATCAATCCAACAAAATTACGAACGCCCGTCAATAGGCTGTATCACGAAATAAGTTCTATCATTTAAGACACTAAAAGGGAATTAAATTTTTGGCTGTATATAGACACCTGTAACTTAATCAGAACTTCTGAATATATAGCGATGAAAATTTTGTAGTTTTAGAGAAAAACGTATTACATTTGAAGATCGTGTTTTTGTAGTCCATAATCACTCGTTACGATAAATCTGTACAGGTTACGTAGCAATTGCCTGAAGTTCTTCGGCACTCGCTGATTAGGAATATATATATACTGCATGCCGGTCACGGTAGCCGAGCGGTCTAAGGCATATATTGTCTTCGCTCGCTCGGAAGTCGGGATCATGGTTCGAATCCCACTCAGGGCATGGATGTTTAGTTTGTGTGTGCGCGTTTTTCTGTGTTTGTGTACAGGTAGAGGATTTGCGACGAGCTGATCACCCACCCAAGGAGTCCTACCGTATATCTAAGATCTATAAAAACCGAAGTGAACGGAGAAGTTCATGGAGGTAGGCCTATGCCCACTGGGGCTGTAGTGCCAAAGAGAGAAAAAAAAATGTATTTCATTAGCAGAGCTGAAGGGCGTCTGGACACTATGCTGCCGAAAAAGGCCGTCGAATGGACAGCAATCCTGCATCTCATTCGGAAGGTCTCGGGTTCAGCCCTCAGTCCTGAGACCAGATACTCAAATTGAGGATATCTGTGGTCGCCTCCCGTTCGTGCAGGTAAGTGCCGAGATGGCCACAGCCGCTCCGTTCCGCAGGTTTCCTAATTAATTTAAAATCTGCTAATTACCCTTATACCTGACGCTGTAGAGTCTCAGCTATTGACACCGTCTGCAAATAAACCCTAATTAAATACAACAAACGAATTTGTCATTACAGATTTCTGTACTGTTGCGTGAAAACGCGGCACAATGCACGTACACAGAAATGCGCAAGCAGAAACACTGGATGGCAAAGGCAAAATATTTGTAGCAAAGATGCAGAGAATTTTTGTTTTGATTTTAATGTGGAAACAACCTGAATGTGCTTTAGGGTGTTATTTTTACATGCACAATACAAAGAGAAGGTCCTGAAGGAATTCAATGTGCTATGTATTCAGGTTTTTGTCCAGATGTTTCCAATGTTACAGTCTATTACTGAAATCTCTCAGCCATATGTCCCATATGTCAGCTTAAAACGGCTATGCAAAAGGGAGCTTTAGTCATTTTCTAGCATCCTGTGACTACAATATACACACACACTTCACTAAATCCATGGCGCAGGGCCTTCGCCTGAAAGTTACAAAATTATTTAAGAAATACCATATTTTTACAGAAAGGGAAGGCTCATCACAGTATTTATAATTTTCAAGGCATGCATCCTGTTGTGTGAACTTATACTAACCGCTTGTTTTATCCGACAAAACACAACTTTCAAAGTCTCGTTCACATCAACTGTGTAAAACGAGTTTATTCACTTCAGTGGTGTCCTACTACATGTTTCGACTTATGAAAAGCCATCATCAGAGCAGATATACACTAATAACATATTTTCGAAATACTGAATTGCTCTTTACATGGATAAACGTGTATGTTACAGTATTACAATTATTACTAATACAACAGATTTTCTGTATTTCGCTGAAAGTATTACATTATTGCTCTCCCTACATATCTATTTATCTAGAATAAAAACTTCAAATTGTGATGATAACAAATGTTTATACAACGGTATAAAATATAATAAATTACAAAGGCTTAAAATTGTAAGATAAATCACAAAGATTTGCTTACTTACTTCCGGTTTAGAAAACCGAAATTAAAGGCCGTGGGGATTCGTTGCGCTAACCGCGCGACACCTTCTATCCGCTAAATTTGGTACTAACTTCTCCGACAAGCGGTGGTCGCTCGGTCGGTATAGTTCGCCTGCGGACTACAGACCACGGAGTTTGTTTTGTTCTGTTTTATTTACTTACTTATGGAGCTGAGCCCTTCTTGAGGAGAAACCAAATCTGTAGCTACTCAAGAATTTTCCAGAAATTTATGGAACCCGAATGTTCACTACCGTGTTCACAAGAGCCCTCCACTGGTCCCTATCCTGAGCCAGATCAGTCCAACCCATACCATCCTATCCTATCTCTCTAAGATCCATTTTAATATTATCCACTCATCCACGCCGTAGTCTTCCCATTGGTTTATAAGGTTTATAATTACAAAATATACCTAGGCGCTCAGTAACGTGTGTCCAATTAGACGACAATTCAATAGTTTAGGAATAAGTTATTAGTGTATATCTGCCTGATGTTTGCTTTTCCTTAGCCGAAACATGTACGAGGACACATGTACATGTCGTAGCAGGACACCACTGAAATCGATGAACTCGTTAGACACAGTTGATGTAAACGAGATTTTGAAAGTTATTGTGTTGTGACGGATAAAACAAGCAACTGGCTCATCACAGTGTTCAGAATACCAAATAATTTGATTCAGTTCCCGATGCCAGTTAAATCTAATCAAAACCTCCAAAATACACTTCCTAAAAATCTGTTGGTAAATAAATTTCCGCCTACACGCCCATCTTTCCCGATTGGCCTCCTCCAAAACTCTGTACACACCAACAATGTCCACGGAGGACTATGTTACAGGACATGCAGCAGATGGTCACCTAACAATAGATTACTGCTTGATCAACTGCATAACTCTCTGGCAGTTAATTAATATTCAGTGCTACTGTGTCCGAGGGAGTGACTTTATGAAGAAAATAGAAAGTTGGGAATCCACTGAAACAAGAAATTCTTTAATCGCGTACAAATCTACCTGCTGTACTGTAAACTGCGGACTTCATTTCTCTNGGGGGGGGGGTCTTGTTCTCTTCCCTCGAAGTCAGAAATTTTCTTGGCCCCTTTTTGCATGGAGTGCTAGCTAAGGCCCGTAAGCCATGAGTGTAACACATTCCATCACAGCTTAACAACCACCCTGACAACGCCTTTAAAACACTGCAGTAGACTGTGTGCCTCACACTCCTCTTGGGCTTATTTCTGTTAGGCGAGCTGTCACAATCAGAGAACAAGAGCACACGACCTACGGGGTGTAGTTCTCATGTTAATGATAATGTTGATAATGAACTGGTAAATACACAAGCACCAAGCACGAAAATTAACCCAGAAGGCAACATGTCTCACGCATTTCCATCACATCAAACGGAATGACTTGTTCTTTTGTGTACAGCCACTCCATTAGTATAGCATTTGTTGTGTTGTTATGATCATACCAAGTCTACCACGATAATGGGTAACGTAGGCTCCATAATTACAATTTAACTGATCCATTTTAATTAAATTTAGAACGTAAAAGAGTTTAGTTATTCCAAATATTTCTTTTTTTTCTCATTTTTCTTAATGCTAGTGGGGTGGGACTAAGTCCCTTGTACTACGGCCACTGCTGGCCTGTTGTACCAGCCCCAGATGATAGGTGAGGGTGATTGTGGAGCAATTGGTGGAATGAAGATTGGCAGGGGAAACCGAAGTACTCGGAGAAAACCTGCCCCAGCGCCACTTTGTCCACCATAAATCCTACTTGACAAAACCCGGGATCGAACGCGAGCCGCCGTGGTTGAAAGCCAGCGACTAACCGCCTGAGCTACGGCGCGGCCTTATTTCATCATACCAACGGTATTGTTTAATTGTATCGCTAAAGGATTTTATCTCTTTCCGTATCAAGGTGTTATACATAACAGACAAAACTGAAAAAAAAAATTGGCAGTCTATATTTAAGTCCACTTAACTCTAGCAGATAGGAAGAGCATTAAAGCAGTGGTTCTCAAACACCCTTTGCAAGGGTTAGCCGTGACCAATAGCAGAGACTGTAATTCGAAACCCCATTACTAATACTTGGAATATTTATGGATACAGGCCTGAGAATTGAGCCCAGATCTGGACCCAACCAATGGTTACCAAGAAATAAAGCGACCGAAGCGTGAAGCTCTACATACAACTAGTAGAAATTTCTATAATGCGTGTAACTTTATCTCCAAAGAATCTAAACTCCGTGACCTGTAGTCCGCAAGCTAATTATAACGACCGAGCGACCGCCGCTTTTCGGCGAAGTTAGTGCCAACTTTTTGCGGATAGAGGGTGTCACGTGGTCAGCGCAACGAATCCCCACGGACGTTAATCTCGGTTTTCTAGTCTGGAGCCGCTATTTCCTTGAAATAGCTCCTCAATTACCCTCACGAGGCTGAGTGGACCCCGTTCCAGACCCAGTAGTTCTCAGAAAATCTGGTAGCGCCGGGAATCGAAACCGGGACCTCTGGATCTGTAACCAGGAACTCTGACCGCTAGACCACAGATGCGGTCATTGCTTTATCTCCATTCCTCCATGCCCCTTCTTCGCTTTTATCTGCACTCTATGCCGCCTGTTATGAGGGTGCCCAGTACCTGCTTGTAACCATTGTGACGTCTCACTTACCGGTCTACACTATACACCCTGCAGGAGTACCCACTTATGACGAAGAACACAGAATACTCCATCTGACGTCCTAGCAGATGTTCTCGCTACCATATCTAACCTGGCAGGAGGGTTAGAACATTTAATTAACTGATTTCGCATTTATCTCAAGTTTGGGCGGTTTTAAGTTTACTGATTGATGGCTTAATGGTCTTTACAGGCCCGTATACAGTAAACTTTGTTAAGAGTTTCAACACTTTTTATTCTATGTAAGATTTGAGGCTTTCACGGCGGTGACTATGAAGAGAGCAGTCTTATTGGATTTGGCACCGTGTATATGTGGTGTTAACCGACGGTTCGGAGGAACGTATCGCCTCCATCTTCAGGGTAGAAGGAAAAATATAAGAAATCCGCAAGCGAAGAGAGCATGAGAACCGGTAAAAGCAGACTTGTCTTTTGTACGTTACTACAAAGATACTTCTTTCAAACATGGAAAAATATATGCTCTCTAAGTCCTTCGTTTGAAAATACCAGCTCAGAAGATAAATTCCGTTTGAAACATTGAGCCTACGTTAAAGCAACTACAATTTGCCCATATTTCGAGGGGTTTTATGGGCACCCAAATATCACGTACGGTGTTAATGTATATACGAGTAAACAAACGGAGTGCGCAGAAAGGGATAAATTAATTTGGGTCTTTAAATACAAAATTATTCATCAATTTCCTTTTCTTATCATCAAGTCTGGGTATGTTGTTCATTAAAGCACTCTTACACAGTAATGACCAGTCGGATCCTAAAAGCAACATTAGTTTATATACTGGCAGAGTTGCCACGTACATTCCATGCTATTAGGGCGGTGATATGCACCTCATAATTTGGAAGATGAGGAGCAAAGTGGCTCAACGCTACAGAAACACCTTAAAACTTCCCATGAGAATTATTTATTCAGAAAGCAAGAGGCATGGATCCTACTGCCTCACAATTGTTAGCCTTCGAGCAGAGGCTAGCAAGGAATAAAAAAAAAAACAGCTATTGAATTTACTTAGACACGTCTTTACATAATCTTTACACAAAGGAAACCTGTTAGAATATAAATCTAGTATCAAAGGGTTGCACTGTTTCCACGTCTGTTTGCAGGTGGGGTGGAACAAATGTTGCCGGCCCTCGCCAGCACAGCCATTCTTGTTACCGGGGCCTCGCGGGACCCATGACCGTATTTTCCTGTCACGAATGTAGGTCGTGAGATTTATTCCCCATGTCTGTAATTGCTGGCATGTTGAAACAGCTTCATACACAATTCATGGAGCAACTCCAAGACCCGACTCCTTACAAAAATTAAATTTCTAATTGCGATCCGTTACTGATCGCCATCAAACCGAAAGCTAAATACTGATTCTGTGCTTTTATTATTTTGTTGATTTAAATTATAAATCTCAAAGACCTTACTTATTTTCCGAAGGTTTTCTGACTCAGAATTTCGGGTTTATATATTAACTTAAGTAAAGGTATGGTAAAGTTAAAATTGTCCCTGTGCTTAACTAACTAAGCACTACGCCATGAAAACGTATGGGGGAGTGGATGTATAGATCCACATTTTCTCGACCTGAGCACTAGTTGGAGGTGAGTGGTCAGCTTAACGACCATCCCACTTTACCCCCGGAGAAAGAGCCCTCGGTATCCAGTGGATATAACGCTGGGTGGGCAACGTGAAGAAAATTCCTGACCCTACTGAGACTCTAACTCGAGCCCTCGGTCGTCCAGCCCGTAGCCAGTCTCTATACCGACTACTCTATCCCGGCTCCAATATTGATTTAAGTATTCCTGATATAGTTACTAGTACGTACGATGGCATGGCTACCTTGTTTGTATTGACGTAGCCGGACATACTGAGCTCTGGTTCTTACTGTACCAACTGTTTCAGCAGATATCTCTGACGATACAGGAGCCAATCAGACGTTGAAATTTAATTCGAAATTCTAGCTGAGGGGCATTCGAATATGAAAAATATCCGCCCCGGTTTGTTTGTTAGTTTTGAGAAGGCTCTCAGATGGGGAAGATTTGTGGCGTATGTGCAGTTTAATCTCGCGTCAGTAACATAAGAAATTTAATTACCGAGAAAAATCGTACACTGGGCTGTAGTGAGGTATATAAGAAACGGAACTTAATGCTGGTAATTAAAGTTAAGTTAGTTTCAGGAAAGATTGCAGACGGGCTAGAAATGTGACGTATATTGAATTAGCCTCAAATACAAACGAACCAACAACTTCTGACGCCACAGAACTATGTGACTGGTCATAATAGTAACGTTGCTATCACTAAATATGAATTGTGTATCATTAGTTGTGACCAAAATAATTCAGATAATAATAAACATATCAGTGTTTCATATTCGCAACTCTCTCCAAGGGTTGTCACTTACGGCTTCCGTGTAATATTCCCTGAGAGTGGTCTCGTGCTCTATGGTCGAAACGCACTATATGAGAATGAGAAGCAGCAATTCTCGACGATGTACAAAACAATGGAGAAGGCGGCCGATTTAAGGGGGGAAAGAGGAAAAGCCTACATCTGCAACAGGTCGACCGTATTGTTGAGAGGAACATGCATCGCAAATTTGAGGTGATCTCTAGTGACACTATATATCATGTCTTATGAAAATCGGGCAGTTGTTTAGAAAACTGTTCGGATGGGAGAGTGACTGATAAAAACGAAATATAGTTTATACATAAGGAAAAAAAACGAAATTTTGCATTGAATTTTAAAGGGCTAACTCAGTGGTTCCAACAGCAAAAATTATTTTACATCAATGGATATAGGACATCTCATTATATTAAACAAATATTAGTTATGATCGTGTATAGGAGACGCCATAGGCTGTGATATGGGAGAGGTGGAAGACAGAAAGAGGTCCATTCCACAGTCTCTTCCTCTCGATTATGAATTGCTATTTTCAGTGGTCTTGCCTTAACAGTAACAAAAAACTGAAACCTTTGAAATAAATGCATGGAAATTAACCTAACCGAAGAAATAGCTTCACATTCAAATTCACACGTAATGCCTTTCTTCTGACAGTAAAACTTTCTGTATATGGAGTAATTTGCAACCAGCAGTTAAATAAGAAACGGAAAAGTTTTAAAGATAATGGAACCATAACAACATTCGGAATTCCTTACCACGTGAACAGTTCAATTTATTCACGCCTTTTGTTGAGTCACCCCACAACATTACGAAGGGTGGACTTTTAATGTGAGATAAAAGAAATGCGCAATCATTCAAGAACAATGATGAGGTTCGTACATGATAAACATTAGTCAGATAGTACTGATCCTGTGGCACAGTACCTGCAAGGATATATCGCAGGTTGTATCGTCCGCCAGCCTCACAGGTTACATGCTACACAAGAGACATCTGTCTGAAACACAAGTACTTCTGACGTATGTATGCACAGCAGTCATTATTATCATCATCTGGGATTCTAGAGGCAGTAAAATAGTCATGAATCCAGTGAAACTCGGAATAAAGAACGATTGAGCTGACGAAGGCCAGCAGAAATTTACCTGGCCGTCTAAAAGGATAAGGCTTTTGGCCTGTTCCGATCTCCGAGTTAGTCCAACTGGTCCCTCCATCTCTCCAATGGTCGGCCATTCTCCCTTCTTCCTTCTGGGTGGTAACCCAAAGCTTCGAGGCAAGTGGACAATTGATATCTTTAAAGTATGTTCATAATGGTTTTGTTGATATTAATTTATTTCCTCACACAGGTCGAATATATTTATTTCCTGTCTAATATCCTCATTCTTCCTTTGGTTTATTGTTTCTTACTCTGGCACCTCATTTCGGCAGCTTCAGTTTGTTGCAACTTCATTTATTTGTAGAGTCCAACACCCACTGCCGTACAGAGCAAACACGGGCGTGTGACGGAATCGGAGAATGAAACATTAATAGAAGAAAGCAGTCTTCTGGGATGTGGCACCGTCTAGATGTGGTGTTAACCGATGTTTCGGAGGAACGTACAGCCTCCATCTTCAGAGCAGAAGGAAAAATAAGAAATCCGCAAGCGAAGAGACCGTGAGAACCAGTACTAGCAGACTGGTGTACCAGTTCTCACGGTCTCTTCGCTTGCGGAGTTCTTATTTTTCCTTCTACCCTGAAGATGGAGGCGATACGTTCCTCCGAAACGTCGGTTAACACCACATCTACACTGTGCCACATCCAAGAAGACTGCTTTCTTCATAGTCACTGCCGTGAAAACCTCAAATGAAACATTAATAATTTAAGTTATTTGTGGATTTTCTGTGGGAATTGGGTCTATACCTCATGCTACGTAGAATTACGGATTACAGAAACCGGTAGGATAAAATTTTCCAGATTCCACTCGTTAAAAATCATATTAAAAATTAAATAACTCACTAACCCACTCAGTCAGCTAACTAACCAAACTATTAACCACCGTTCTTATGCCCATCCACACACGTACCTTAACATCGGTTGTAACTAATTACGGTTAATACTGAATTGACTGAAACTACTGTAAGAGACTATGCAGTAAATTGAAAAAGTATGAATTCAGAGTTCATAACGTGAACAACTGCTGAACTCTTTGATCGTGAGCCCCACAGTTTGTTGAGAGAACGCGAGGTGAGGCAGTAAAGGATGCTCTTCCGTCATAATAAATTAGAAAGAGTAAAAAAGGTAAAGCCGGTCACGGTAGCCGAGCGGTCTAAGGCATGCACTGTCTTCGCTCGCTTGGAAACCGGGATCGTGGGTTCGAATCCCACTCAGGGCATGGATGTTTAGTTTGTGTGTGTGCGTTTTTCTGTGTTTGTGTACAGGTAGAGGCCTTGCGACGAGCTGATCACCCTCCCAAGGAGTCCTACCGAATGTGTAAGATCTAGAAAAACCGAAGTGAACGGAGAAGTCCATGGAGGTAGGCCTAGGCCCATTGGGGCTGTCGTGCCAAGGGGGGAGGAAAGGAGGTAAAGGTGTCCCTGTATTTAACTATTTAAGCACCACGTCATGAAGGTGTATGGAGGAGTGGATGTATAGATCCAATTTTTCTTGACCTCAGCCTTAGTGGGAGGTGAGTGGTCAGCTTCATACTACTGCCGCCTTACTTTCGGGGAAAGAGTACCAGGTACCCATTGGATAGGAGGCTGTGTGGGCCCCAGACCCAGTCTGGACGACGTGGAGAAGATAAAATTCTTGACCCTACCGGGACTCGTATTCCAACCCCCACCCCCCTCCTCCGGGAGACCAGCCCGTATTTAGTCGCTATACCGACTACGCTATCCAGGCTCGAAAATTAGAAAAGTTCCCGTTGTAAAGTCCTTCGTACTCGGCAAGAGGAGCATAACTTAAAAATTATTACATAGTCCATACGTTGATTAAAAACAGTCTACTAAAGACACGTCATTATTTATGGCTAATGACTTCTTTATGTCATTGCATTGCATTGTGTAACTTCCCTTTCATAAGGGATGAATTTCAGTGCTCCGTACTTTATGAAGAAAAGCTATATCATTTAACAACACTTTTGACTTGAATAAAAATTAACAAAATTTAAATTAAGCCCTTCTCACTGTCCAATAAACAAATAAATTTAATCCTTCCACAAGAAGGATTTGATATGTCACTTAGAAATACAGATACTGCCGGGCCGAATTCGGTGTTTAAAATCAATAAAATATACATGTTCTGCCATTTAGCAGCACTGCAACACGCGTCGCATATTGATACAGTAAGGTTCAATGTTCACTACACTGCCCATGTAGAGGAGTGCGTGCTGGGCTTCAGAAACCAATATCGTTGTCCGTCGTGTTTGTTTACAGTTGAAGTATCTGGGTTCTTACGCTCTCTCTCTCTCTCTCTCTGTTAAACAAATTACATAAAGAAAAGAGGTACTTTTGCACACTAAGTTGATCCAAGTGTGTCTGGAAATTCACGTGCATAAAATTATAGCAAACACTTTATAGCGAATCGAGACACAAGAAGGTTATTTTAAATCAAACGAATTTTAAAATAAATCACGCCACAATCTAGTGTAATTACGTTTTGTTCGCACACTAACTATAAAATGGTTATGCACGCGTTGCCAACATGGTCCCAGGGCTTTCCTAAAAAAAAAATGGAAGCGGGGNGGGGGGGGGGGAACTAACTTGGGCTCTAAAGCGTATGTATCACAACAAAATCGTAATCCCTGCGTTACGTCACCAACAGGAAAATACTTTATTTTACCATTTCTCGCGAGGAGAAACAGGAGGTCAGACGTACGGACACTCGGTGCATCTATTAGGCTAATGTCACACGAGCGCTGAAAACAGCGGACGCGGCTCTTCCGTCGAAATCCGCGGACGTGAAGCAGGTTGCCACACGAGCGCTATATTCCACGTCTTCCACGTATTGCCAAGTCAGTCTTTGGGGAGGCTTCATGCTGCGAACACGGATTTTATTGACATTAGCCTGTAATACTCTGTAACAAATTTCCCCGAGCATTGGAGACGAGTGTTGATTTTCAAGATGACATTGTTAAAGGCTGCCGTGTATTGCATAACTTCGTTCGTGATCGCGATGGATTTCAGTTGGAAGATACTTTGAATGTTGTAGGATTTGAAGACACTGAATTGGAAATTGACACTGTTGGAAGTCGAGCAAATGTGCAGAGAATTCGAGATACCTTAGCTGATTATTTTGTTAGCAATATTGGGCAAGTACCTTGGCAGTACACNTATAAGAAGTCGACCATAAATTAATAAAAACAAGGTTCTCCGCACCATTGGCAATTTCCCAAGGCGCACACCGGTCCGCGATTTGCACATGGCATTTAAAATCCCGTACGTTTATGACTATATAACAAAATTATGCAGGAAACAAGCAGAAGTCATACAAAATCATGAAAATGAGAATGTTCGCAACATCGGACAAGGCGAAGCCCGACACACAAAGTATAAGAGGCTTAAACTTGGCGGCGGTCAGGCATACTACCGATCAAGTGACTAGACTACCGTGGTAGCGAATACTACTAGAAATATGGCATAGGAATGGGAAATAGGAATTAAGATTAAATTTGTAAATATATGTAAATGCTGACAATGGACTTACTAACACAGACTATGACTGACAAATGACAGACCCGACCTCTCGTCAGAGAGGGCGCCCCAAATGAACAGGACAGTAACTTTCATATAAAGAAGAAAAAAATCTGGTCATGAGCCCCAGTCGGGGCTCGACACCAAGACAGACTGACTGACTGACCGTCAGTCGCAATGTGACTTTGACTTTGACTTTGCGTAATAAAATCATTTTCTCCATTTCTATTTCCATTCTGACCTGAACAAAACAGCGTGATATTCTAACTTCCCGTCCGCTATTTATCGCACCCGTGTGACAACCACCATAAACAAATGCATATCTCAGCGCGGACGGGTCACGTTGCGTCATGGGGGATCGCGGAGCTACATTCTTCGCGTCCGTGTCGCGGACAACGCCATTCTTCGCGTCCGTGCCGTGTGACTTCTCTCATATATTTGTATGCCTCCATGACGTGCGCCAATATTCACGTACGTGAGACAGCGCTCGTGTGACATTAGCCTTACTAGATCCTGATTCGGCGTGATAGTGTGTTAAAGGATTTGGCAGTATTGCCCACGTTAAATATACCCCTGCTGCCCATCAAGCTGGACCTGCGTTACATGTACCGGCAGCAAAGATCTCCGAAACGCCCTAAACGATAAGGTGCAACCACCCAGTAGCAGGATTAACATGACAAGGAAACCAGTATCGTAGGACATGAAATCACAAGTTATTATTTTTAGATAAACAGTGTGTTATTCAGGATGAATCATGAATTTCAACGCTCGTTAAGGATGGAATAAACGTTATTTCTTTGTGCTGGAGTAATATAAGTCCTAATACGCCTGCCACATTTAGAATATTTGTAAAGATTAGCAATAATAACGCATATGGGACTGACGATAATGAAATTTCAGTATATTTTCTTCTTTCCTGCAGAGAGAGCATTCTTATGCACACACATGTTGCATTTCAATAGCAATTAATTTGGCAACGAGGGATAAGCATCTGAAGAATGTGGCCTTGAAACAGATAATGACAAAGATGATTATGATGACAATAATTTATTGATAAAATTAATTACTTCCACAAAAAAAAAAGAAATTAGAAATACAGTTTACAGTTAGCCGCTACGTCACTTGGTGCGCTGATGGAAAAAGAGGCGTTGGTTGAATGATTTTCTTATGCCGAACTCTTCTGAAAACTTCTTTTGTATAAAAAATAAAATAGTCAGCTCACCGATTCGCTTAAAAAATACTCCTTACGATAAAGTCCTACTGGGGTCGCTTTCCTTTCACAGAAGGTTCAGTGCCACTGACATCGACAATCTCATGGAAGTTGATATTTACAGATTAGGAGTCCTCTGTAAAGTCCATCTGCCGTCCTTACGTTGCCTAGCAACACTGCTAAGACTCGGAAAGACTACAAAGCGGAAGTTGTTCGAAGAAAATATTGATAATTCTTAAGTTTCTGCGAAAAGAAGAAAGAACGTTTGTATTTAGGAAACATTCTAGAAATATTCTGCCGATGCGAAGAAACATACAGAAACTGTGAAACTAGTTCTAAACACCATGACTTTATCATGTAGATTTGAGATTCTTACAGACGTGTTTATGAGAACTTTATATTCCTATTATTTGCTTCATGCTGCTTTTTTTTTTTTTGCTTCAATTAGCATTGAACCCTGAACACTTTGGCTGACTTTCAAAGAACTACACGGCGTTCTTTATTGTACAAAAACAAAAGTGTGATTCCGACCGCATTATCAGCAGTTACTCATCTTGCATTTAGCATGAAGTCTCGGCTTTGTTGAATACAAGTAAGATGAGTCTTCTCAACTCCCTGCGTTAGGGCATGCGGCAACGGAACAATTTCAGTTATATGTCGTAATACAGTTGGCTTTTCTGTAGCCCATAACAATGGCAGTAAAAGTTTAAAGTATCCTTCCGCACTACCTTGCAGTACTGTGTCCCTACGCTCACCGCTCTCCCTTTCCTGCACGCTCCTGTTTAAACGAGGGAATCACATTTGCGGACAATGTTGCGTGGGTCCAAGAGTGGACTACGTGGTGTGTACATGTTAACCTTGTCCGTAATTACATAACAAAGTAGGTTGTTAGACCTGGCACAAAGTCGGGCTCCATTTGTTCGAAGAAAATAAGTGGGAGGGAAAACAGAAAAGAGGACATACAATTCAAAGAGGGATTTTAAGAATAAAATAGGAGAAAATACAACAAGGCTCTGTAAGGCAATGGAGATTAGAATATATTTCCTCCAAATGACAGGCCAAACCTTTATATTATGGAATCCGCAGTGATTAAAAGAAGGAAGGAAACATGCACAACTATGTAAAATGGAAACCTCGAGACAAAAGACAATATTTCAGAAATCTCTACCTACAACAGTAATATGCAATCCGCAAGGCTATCAGTTTAATGTGAGACCGATATACTCTTGGGCTCTTATGCTGGATGCCTTACTTGTACTCTCGGATGCTCCACGTAATATAGTGTAGTATCGTCGGATGTTTGTAAACGACAGGTTGCATTGACAGCCGAAGGAAGTGGACGTGAAACATTTTAAAGGAGACGCGAACCCGGAATCTCTACATATAAAATGATAATATTAATATTGTGACATGAAGACATAAGCCGAATAATTTAACAAGAAAAGTCGTCCACTGCTAGGCAACGAACGGTAAGCGCGTTTCCACAGCAACAAAACAAGTATCCGCGTCAACAATAGCCGGGCAATCACTAGGAAGTCTACATTGTAGTACATCAGAACATCCGAATGTCATAGGCCATTATCTCTGACATCCTAGACTCAGGTCACCTACCAGCAATATTTAACATTCTGAACCGTGTTAAAGTGAGGGATACTTTAGATCCAGTTGAAAAACTGACAGTCTCGCCTCTGAACTCGTAACTCGTATCTTCGAATATCCAGATTCACTATTCAAAAGAATCTGACAAAACAGCACGTGACTTTGTAACTTATATAGCTTCGGCATACAGGCTTTCGACTAAAAAAACTACAATTTTAGACCGGAAATACGAAATACCTGGCCTAGATCCCTTATTAAAGCATAAAACAACTCAGAAGATTGTGGCAAGGGCCCAGGGATCCAGCATGCAAAACGGCAGTGAAATTAGTCACTCGAGAATCATGAGAATGGTCCGGAAAGGAGCACTTGAAACATGGCAAGCAAAGTTGACAAACTGCGAAGTCACCTCAAGCAATATGGCCTATTGCAAAATAAGTTGTGGATCAAAGGCACCATTTGCATGGCCCCATATTTTATGCTATCGATAAAGTCAACATAATCGCAAACTACTTACGAAACCAGTTCGGAGCACATGATTTGTGTGACTGTGACCATAGACGAAATGTGGAGGCTCAAGTCGAAGACCTGATGGCTAAGGCCCCCCATACACACACAGTTTGGCCTTCCGATCGACCTTACAGGAAAAACTGTGACAGTTTACTCCCTCCCTTTCCTCCCCATACACCGGCAGGCTTCATGCCACAATCACGGTCTTCAAGCCTATAATGTTGAGTCACACACGTCACGTGCTACTGTCCTGCAGGCAGAACTGACGGACTGACGGGTTTCCCACAGGCCAACAGTCCAAACGATTGGCCGGCCGGCCGCACCACACACGTCAGTTTTGCCTTTCAGTCTTCAACTGTGCAGGCCGAACTGGAGGCCAAACTGTGTGTGTGTATGGGGGCCCTAAGCCGTTGCAGACATTCGTTAATTTCCGACCCTGTGACGTCTCAAAAGAAATGCAACTCTTGAAATTAGGACACGCAAGATTATTGATTCGTCTACTTCAGTCTTGAGGTATATTTAGATGAGAGATAGAGAATAATACAATATAAGAACAGCGCCCTTAAATAACTTACAAATTAATAAATTTCTCCCGACAAGAGATACATAATTGGAAGCAAAAGCTTACTTTGCAATTTCGGAAGCTCTGCCGTGCCGGTGTCAAGCATCAGGTGCCTTAAAGTGCGTTTGAAAAGCTTAATGAGAATTTCATCATCTCGAATGTCACTGAAAGAACAGAATGGAATAAAAGAGTACTGGGTTTCACATTCAGGACGGAAATACAGCAATGTCCTTGTGTGGAAAGAGGACATAGTCAGATTCCTGCTGTAATTGGAACTGTGTGGAATGTTGGGCGACAGTGGTGTGGGACAGGCAGGCGGACGGTGACCAACGCGCAATGACATCATAAACAACAGAAGACGAACAGAAACTTAACGGTACACAGACTTCGGGCAACTGAAAAGCATCTGGAAATTGTCTACTAATCTTCAGGTTATGTTCGTGTGTCCTGACGTATTTAAGGTGTCAAGGACGAAGCTAAATGAAGATTGAAGCCGGTCACGGTAGCCGAGCAGTCTAAGGCAT
>NW_019723915.1:927663-998695 GCF_002891405.2 Cryptotermes secundus | reverse complement strand
GCATGTACTGTTTTCGCTCGCTTGGCAACCGGGATCGTGAGTTCGAATCCCACTCAGGGCATAGATGTTTAGTTTGTGTGTGCGTTTTTCTGTGTTTATGTACAGGTAGAGGCATTGCGACAAGCCGATCACCCGCCCAAGGAGTCCTACCGAATGTGTAATATCTAGAAAAACCGAAGTGAACGGAGAAGTTCATGGAGGTAGGCCTAGGCCCATTGAGGCTGTAGTGCCAAGGGAAGGAAAAAAGGAAGACTGAAAGCTTATAAATTTAAGGATTGCGATGATATTTGAATTAAATTTGAATTAAATTTCAATCAAATTTCCAGTTATTCACATGCTGAGTTCTACAACCAGTGAGCAATTGCAGTCAGAAAGAGCACGGAACAACAGCAATAAGAAAAAACAATAACAAAGTAAACCAACAGAAAAATTGAATCAGTTTATGTTATTTATATAAAAGCTTAAGTTTCTAAATTGTCTTTACATTTATAGATTGTATTAGCAGAAGAAACATAATCTGAAGGCAGTGGTTCGAGGAGCATCTGAACATATTAAAGTTAGGTACTGTTACGTATAGTGTGTGTGCGTGACTTATAGGCAGGTTTTGGATTGGATGATAGGACTTGCTGACATCTTATGCGTTCAATTTGTAATTACAGGCAGTTACAGTGCTATCGCTGATCTACACATTTTAAATTCACCGTTACACACGCACTAGGATTCTCAGTCTTCACTAGTCGTATTCTGGCAACGGATTTATAGTAGTCTCGCTCTAATTTCAAACCATACATGAGTCTTATTTTCATGGCATAATTCCTTCTTTGCCGTTATTATGCAACTGCCAATTCCGAAGACTCGACTCAGTTCAATTCCTCTGTTCCCAAGCTCATATCCCGGCAGACAAGCTTCTCGAAACTCGACTCTATTCTATGCTAAAAACTACAGCTTCGGAAATGTTTATAACGACTTTGCACGTACCACGCAGAAAACACATCCTCTCTATTGTTGGGAGGGCGTGTTTACAGCATTTTTGCATAGCTAAATTATATCTTAAAAAATTATAGTTGAGAGAATAATCTCTGCCATATAAATATTAAATTGTCAGCTGGATGTATTTACTATTAACAGATGGCTTTTATCTTGAACGTGAAATTATATATATTTATACTACATTCTTCACGAAGTTCGGAACATATGTATATGGAAAGCTTATGTGTAGCTGAGAAAACAAAAAAGTAGTTTCAGCTGCACGAGACTAGTAGCACAGCTACTACTACTACTACTACTACTACTACTATCATTACTACTATACTACTACTACCACCAACAACAACACTGTTACAACTTCCGCTGCTGCTACCACCACCACTACCATTACTATTAATACTGCTACTGCTACTACCACTATGCTGCTTTCCTTCACATTCGTGCTTAGAGGTCTGCATTCTCGGGACATGAGAAATGTCTTAATAAGAAGAGATTTTGTAGTTTATTTAATAGCATGGGAACAAATGTTGGTGTATGTAGCTGATTTATTTTAATTTTTATCACAGTTTTATTTCAAATATAAGGTTAAAATACTTTTTGTCAAGTCTGGGAAGAAAATGGAAGGAAAACAAAGGGATGGGAATTCCTTAAACAAGAGCACCTGATCCCGCCTTAATTAATTAATAAATGCTTAAAAAAACACAGCAATCCCATTTCATATCCCCTCCACGGACTGTGTGGTGGAGGCGCTTATCAAAATTACATCGGCCTGTTGGACACAAAAAGCTTACGAGAGGAATTCTCTTACCAAGTTGTCGAAAAGAAACAAAAGAAAAACGAAAAAAATAATGAAGGTGCACTTTTTTCAGAATATACGATTCAAAATACAGGGTGTCCCAGGTGTATGGTGCCATACTTCAGGAGCGCACTGAGGGTTCCCCATAGAATAACTTTGAAATAGGAACCCATGTCCGCAAACGCAAAACAGCAGCGCTAGGGCGGCATTTAAAATCATTTCGTTTAAACTCTCCCCTCAATGTCGAACTGCATTGCATAGAGGAAGAACCACCCACCAGCACTCGTGCCATTGCCAAGATTGTGGGGACATCAAACTCAAGTGTTTGGAGGATCCTGCACGACCAACAGCTTGATCACTCGGGGCACGCGGTCGAGTAGTGGTTGAGGGGCTACGCTACAAGCCGGAAGGTCGCGGGTTCAAATCCCGATGAGGTCATTGGATTTTTTTCAGTTGACCTAATCCTTCCAGCCTCACTATGGCCCTGGGGTTCACTCAGCCTCTAACAGAAATGAGTACCAGGAATTAATTAAATAATTTTCATGGGGAGTAAAGCGCGGCCGGCGCGTAAGGCTGACAACCTTACCGCCATCTTTGCGCCGATTGTCTAGATAATGTGGGACCCTCAATGTCTCACAACCCTATGGACCTTCACGGCCTGGTATAGGGATAGCTTTACTTTTTTTTTTACTTTATATTTATATATACAGGATGCTTCACGACTTTAGGGCATAACTGCATAACTGCAGGAGGTGATTTCCTAGGTCTTCGTGATCAAGAAAGTTCATATAAACATGTGTCCGATTTTGGACTTTTTTCATTCCCGTACACGCCCTCGCACGCCCTCGTGTGAACCGCGTCTATCATCTGGCAGGTCGCTATTTTAGCCAACTACAGACAGAGCGTTCTCGTTATTTTGACAATTGAGAGGTACATAAGGCGTGGTGGGTTGGTATGTCCGGCCACGGCTAGTGTGGCGACTACTGGTGTTCAGAACAGTTCTCATGTCGGTGCGTCTGTTACGTTCACGATGCCATTTACATTTTCATTTGAGGAATATGCACATATCATTTATGTGTACGGGTTTTGTGACGATAACCGAGTTCTTGCCGTAGCTGAATATCAGCAACGGTTTCCGAATGGTAGAATAGCGAACCGGAGAGTGTTTACTGGAGTTTACCAGGCATTGCGAGATACCGGTAGACTTCCCGGCGTTCGTATTGCAGCCGAGCGTGGTGTTAATGAAGGCGTCAATGAAGAAGGCATTGTTCGTATGGTACACTGCAGTCCACGTACGAGTACGCGAAGAATTGCCAGCCAAGTCTCCAGACTTAAGCCCACTGGATTATTGTGTGTGGGGATGGATGAAAGAACTGGTTTACAATGTGAGGGTGGCAACGAGCGATGCATTGCTCGGTCGCATTCTGGACGCCGCTGACCACATAAGAAACAGCCAGCTGAAGCTGCTACGTGCTACCCGCGCGGTTCACACCCGAGCGGCAGCCTGTGTTGCGGTTGGCGGTGGCATTTTCGAAAATCAGCTTTAAGCACCAATCAATTCAAATTAAAGGTAATTCCAGGAAGTTAACTTCACATTCATACTTTAAATGTATCATGTATTATGCTGGTTTATTTTGTTCCGTTTATTGTCAGTAATCGTTACCTTCTATTCTGAGTTTAAAACGGTCATAATTTCGTAACCGTCCAAAATCGGACACATGTTTATATGAACTTTTTTTGATCACAAAGACCTAGGAAATCACCTCCTGCAGTTATGCCCTAAAGTCGTGAAACACCCTGAATATATATATATACATAACAACAAACACTCTTATGGATCAATGGAACAAATTATCAGAACAAATGACTAAGCAACAAAAGAATGATTCACGAACATCATGGAGAAGTTACACCCACTACCCAATAAATTAATCGACAAACAGAAATGCAAGGGTAGCAACCGGTAGGAACTGCTTATCTGGTGTACTGAACATCATCATAAACACACATCGTAGAGCTCCGAATACTTCACGCTTATAAGGCTGAGATCTTCTGCATTTAACTTTTTCGGATATACTTTTAATTCGTATTCGTAATTAGTAGTACATATGTTTATAATTCATTGTATATAATTTAATTTCTATAGTCATAAAGAAACAAAGAAAATGTCTCGTTTGTTTTAGCTCAAAAGTCAACTGATTCTCTTACGAGCATCCCTGTGGACTATTCAGTATCCCATCAACCATATAGCTTATTTTACGTGGCATTGGGTCATGAATATTTTAATTGCATACAGGAATTTTAATGTGCGCTTCTCGTAGCGTATGCTCTTTTATATGCAAGGCTGTTTCACGAAATGTTTTTAATATTTTTTATAATTATGTACAATAATGGAAAATGATCTCGAATTACTTTCTTTCGTATATTACTGAGTAGGTATCCCTGAGACTAGCACTGTAAATGTCGAAACATGTCGGGAAAGCGATGATTTAAACTAATATCAAGAAATCGTGTTGTAATGGACAAAATTATGAATTACAACGGTGCACCACTCAATATAAAAATATGCGAATGTAGGCCTAACTCACAAACGATTTGTCGTAACCTAAGCAGCTGATGCATCTATGACGCTTGAATTACGAATTATGTAATTACGAATTATTCTGCTGTAAGATTAAGGGATCTTTCAGCGGTGAACTCCGGTTATGGTCAACCAAAGTTTCAGAGCAACATATCAGCACCATTTTCAGGGTCCAGAAGGAAGGCAGAAGACAGAACTCTTTAACGTGTATTCTACATATACGTGTATATATGTATGTGTGTATATATATATATATATATATCCAACGCAAACAATTTCTTTCACTTTATTTACTATGATTGGTTTGTTGCAGATACAGATGTACATCTGCAAATGTTTTTCTAATATGTCTATTCAGCAATTCGAATGTCTCAAGTAAACGTTCTTGATTTTCATGAGGTCCATCATATTTTATATTGCATAACTGTAAGACCTATTTTGTGTGATGGGCTGATTCTCGAGAAATCGACAGGTATACAGTTCGTTTTGATTGGTAATATTTGACCAATAATGAACAAATAACTTCTACAGTTTCGGAGTTTCCACGGTGGTGATGGTTCAGGTTATGGCCTCTAGGTTGTGGCACAGTGCAGTCTTGTTGACGGCTATTGGTGGGACCTCTTCAGAGTTGAATTGTGTAGGATGAGGAATTTGCTTTTTTATACATACAGGCTGCAGGAAAGTGGTCACTGGGACTTGAGGGAGGGAGTAAAGAAGGAGATCCAAATTCGAACCAATTGATAATTGAGTAGAGAACATGCGGTTTAAAAGACACGTTGTGTCATTCGTCACAGGTGAGAAAATGAACAGTGAGAAAGGACAGTCCTCTCTAGAAGGAAAAGTGGAATTGTGTGTACGGTTTTCTCGCAGGAGACAACTGAGATATAATCGTAATTCATTCGGGGCTCTCGAGGGTGAAACGAACACACATCACACCCCCGGCATGCGTTTATTTCAAGCATTTCAAGCAAAGAACGCTTAATAATGCATATAAAATCATCTAGAGAACTCAGGAAACTGTCTTAAACTGCTTTCACCACTCCAGATGAAACAGAATATTAACATTCGTTATGTTGCATGTACAGAAACAACTAGGAACCGCCCTTGCATTAATTATAAATGAGAGTAGTTAAAGACACAAATAATAATTATCATTAATTTCTGGGGAAATTCTTTTCTCTTTTGAGACATAATACTACAGTATGAATGTTCACGCCCGCGCATGCGTGCGTGTGTGATGAAGAGAAAATGTTACAGAAATCTCCAGGCCCCATTAAAACTCGTCTCTATATAAGTTTTGGTTGTGCAAATTCCTTGGCAAGAATTCTTGATGAGGTTGGGAAAGTTGTTTTCCTTGTGGGACATTTTGATTATCAACATGTTCCTCAAGTCTACAAGAGTCGTGCCTCTTAAGGCGGAAGCCATTTACAGTTTTCTGCAATTAGCTACAATAAATGAGACGGTGGAATGCTTAATGTCTCCTTCCTACTGCACTGCTGCTGTTTGCATCTGATTTACGTCAACTATTGCAGCAATTCAACTATGTTTAACAACATTTTCATCTGCACAGTTGTGTCGCATCAAAAGGATTTGGTAATAAATAGTTGAGATATATTTAAAATACAGTCACATGTAGAGTGGTATGCGTGACGAAAATAAAGGGTTCTAGTTAGGATGACAGGATGTATCGGCACTTCGATTACACTCTCTTAACCACATTTAATACAGCGCTATCGCCGATTTACACAATTTACAGTTCACTGTTGCACAGACACTAAAATTTCCAGTTTCCACCAGTCGGCTCCTAGCAACGGATCTCAGCACAGGAACTATAAGTCTCACTGAATTACACACTCCAAATATTACACATGAAGTCTTCTCTACACTACACTGCACTCTGCACTACTCTAATCCAAGTCAGAGTCAGCGTGACTTACAACTGGAGGTTTACCGCCAATCAATTCATCTTGGTGCCAAGCCCCTCGAGACTTACGACCAGTAATTTTTTATTTCAACTGAACACTTGCGGTCATAATCCTTAAGTAACATCCTCTCTGACGACAGGATGGGTCTGTAGTTTAAAATTGTTGCTGGTCCTGGCCAGCGCAGTCCCGCAGGACTCATGACCACATTTTACTGTCTGACATTCGAGACTCACCCAACCTGGGGGTCAGGTCCTCGTATTTATATCGCCTATGAACAGGGTTGCCTGGTTACTCCTCCCAGGCACCGGGTTCATTTTTCGTCGCTTCCTACGACTAGCAGGGCTACAGTGGAGGTATTCGACCACGCCTCCGCACGAGAATCTTTCTCGTCTAATCTATGCTGTAACATGACTTCGTTACATAGGCTCCGCACGGACAACACAGAAAACAAGTCACGTAATTCCTACCCAGCGAATTCATTGGTGCGCTGACTGTTACCTAGCAACGAACAATAACATTCGTCCATTGAGACACATCTTCCATTGTTGCACGCTGACCGTGCTTACCGAGACGTTGGCCAGATACACTTTGAGCAAATCCGTTACAGTACTAACACAGGATTTACCTCGAGTAACTTGGCAACGAAGACGAGATTACAAAGAAGCGGGCCTCCTGTATAGGATTCTAACTTAGGAACTCATGAATATGGGGCAGAAACAAATGTATAACTGAGAATCAGATGTGTATGTCTGTGTGTCAGAATGTCCCATGTCTGAAATTACGTACTTTGCTTGTTATGGTTACATCTGTTATGGGGTGGGTCCTACATTAAGAACTCTTGAGCGAAATTTTATAAAGTTCCACGTCCGCCCAGTAGCCACAAATTTTCACCAATATACAAGTAGTTTCTAAAAGGTTCTGACAATGGTGTATAACATACAGAATTACTGGTTTTGAGGACTTTTCCCATCGTCGGATAATCGAAAGACTAGAAAACACGACGTTTCGGAAACTGCATTGTTTTCCGCCCTCAGATGACAGTGATTGAGATTACTCTTTCTAGTGGGCCCAACTGAGTAGGTGTCTTCTCCCCGTTGACCTGAGGACGGAGACAGAACCAGTTTCCGAAACGTTGTGTTTTCTATACTCTAGAATATCCGACGATGGAAAAAAGGTCCAGAAACCCAATAATTCTGTGTAGAAATACACCAGAAGTTCTGTGAAAACTAATCGCCTACAACCCTTTCATACAATACGGACCGAACAGAAAACGACGTCTCCAACAATTCGTCGTTGCCGCGGGAACGTCTTTACCGAGTTGTCACCTAGCAATGACAGAGAGATGCATAGAGAGACCCACAGACACACGCATCCAACAATTCTTCTATTGTTACGTGTACTCGTTGCTGCGGGAACGTGTTTACCGAGCCGTTACCTAGCAATGAAAGAAGGGGTACATAAACCGACACATAGACTAATGGGAGGGATTTATGAAATACGCCGTCCAGATGGGCTCATGCGCCATGATAGATATACTAAGATTAATATAGATTGGTTGAGGCGTTCACAGACAGGACACACATACACACAGGGAGACACACAGACACACAGGTACATAGACACAGGCATCATGGAGATAGCATAAGCCTACTTTCATTTTTTTTAATAAAGAAGTAGGCTGAAAATTTAATTTTAAATATTTATCAAAGCTGTTCATCATATGATAAATGGTATATAACTTACTACATAACTCCATGGAGCTCAGATCTTGTTGAGAAGCTGCCAGTCGCTTTAGCTACTCGAGTATTCCCCAACATTTTATGAAACACGGAAATTCATTACCATGTTCGGAAGAGCCCCACACTGGTCCCTATCCCGAGCCACATAATAAAGCAATCCGTACCAATCCAACTTATATCTCTAAGGTCCACGTGAATATAATCCTGCCACCTACGTCTAGGTCTTCCTAGTGGTCTATTTCCTTTTAGTTTTCCCACAAATACCCAACACGGAACCGAAAAAGAAATATACATGACCTTGCCAACGACAACACGCAACAACAAAGGGAACACAAGAAGAAAGAATATAGAAAACGCAAAATAAATGACTTTTTAAAATTATTCTAATAGAGTTGTAATTTGGTTCTTAAAACGCTTTTAACCTTTCACGTTTTACACGAATAAAATATTATAACAGAGTGTAGGAATTTAACGAAACATATGTGCCTGATAACGGCCAATATGGTCGAAACATGTTGTAATATAACAAAATATAGACTAAGTGTATCTATGAAGTGTTGCATCTGCAAATCTGTATTACCTAGATATAACGTGTGCTCAACTAAAGCAACAACATGCTCAAATACACATACAATATAACGAATGCAGTTGAAAATCGTTGTAAAATAAACAGACATAAAATTAATAACAGGATTTTTTACTATAGAACTGTGATGTTCAGTCCTCGTACCGTGAATTTAACGGGTTGGATGGTGAATCACAGGAGGCGGTCTCTGCAGTAGAGTGTCATTGGAGAAACAATGCATTATACTGAACCACTTCGTGAATTGATATCATAAAGGTATAAACCGCCTCGCCGCGCCACGCGGCACTCACCATAAATCAATTTGAATGATCAGTTAAGAACTTTAAGATTGAGGGAGTGGGGATGTGTGTTGTAGCGAGTCAGTAATGCAGCTAACTTCTCTAACGATTGAAGGTATTTTCTCTTTATTGCTCGCACCTTTGCATGGAAGGAGACATTGTAAATTTATATCTATACGCCAACATCATGCCGTTGGAGGTAATATACAAATTATTTTGAGGCCTTAATATAAATCAATTCTACGAGCACTTCCCTGTGTTAATGGAAGGTGAAAGTTCATCATTGTCACAATAAGGCGCCAATGGAGCGTATTCTGAACCTGTAGGTTGCAGTTCACATCCCCACACGCCATTTATCTTGGATCCTTCGTCACAACGCATCGCAACGAGATTAAAACTCCGTGGTTTGAGTCCGCAAGCGAACTATACTAACAGAATAACCGCCGCTTGTAAGCGAAGTTAGTGCCAACTTTTGCAGATAGAGGGTGTCGCGTGGTCAGCGCAACGAATCCCCAATGCCCTTAATTTCGGTTTTCTATATCGGAACCGCTATTTCCCTGAAATAGTTCCTCATTTATCCTCACGAGTCCGAGTGAACCCCTTTCCAGACCCACTACTTCTCAGAAAATCTGGTAGCGCCAGGAATCGAACCTGCGACCTCTGGATCTGTAGCGAGAAACTCTGAACACAAGACCACAAAGATCCGTTTGAAATACCTGACATCTCCGCATTATATGGAATTCTTCATTTACTGTTTGTTCTTAAGGGCCGGGATAGCGAAGTCGGTATAGAGACTTTCTATGGACAGGACGACAGAGGGGTCAGAGTTTGATTGCCAGTAGGGCCAAGAATTTTCACTACCCCAAGTAGTCCAGACAGGTTCTGGGGTCCACTCAGCCTCCTATGCAACGGGTACCGGGGGCCTTTCCCCGGGGGTTAAGCGGCGGAGGAGTGAAGCTGATTACTAACCTCCAACTAGTACCGAGGTAAGAAAGCATGGATCTTTAAGCTCACTCCCCCATACGCCTTCATAGCGTAGTGCTTAATTAGTTAAGCAAGGGTAGAAATTTACCTGTTACTGGTTGTTTCTAGCGATGAGAATGGAAATCAGACTTTATGTGGTGTTAGTGAGAAATGGCATGATGATTACGAATATTGGCAGAGGATACGTTAAGCAATCGTGGCATGTTCACTAAAAAGGTAAAGCACAACAGATCACTGTGGTCGCGGTGCAAGGGCCAAGAAGGCCCACCCCTTATACATTCATATATATATATAATAATTACCGAAATCCCCGCTGGTTCGGGCGGACCTGCTTTTGCGGGCCGTTGATTGATTACCTCTGATGTAAGCCATCAATGCTAAGGTTTTCCGGGGAAGATAATCTGATGATACAACAAACTATGATAATAAATTTCTTTGTATTCCTCCGTCCCTCCAGGTATGTACTTGGATAGCACAAACAGTTATTAGTCCTATACCCCTCCCACCCCCCAAATTCATTCAATGATATCGAATTATTGAATTGTATATGAGCTACGCAGTTCACAAAACTCTGTTAAAGAAAGGATAAAAGAAATAAAGAATGAATGAAAGGAAAGGAAAAAATAAATGAAAAAGAAGAAACGAGAGACATTCCAGCACTTCTAAATTTTACACGGTGCAAATGTGAATTTTGCATTAAGCACAACGTACAGAAACTTTTCAGTGATGTCCATAGTGAGCTGTTGTGCCCCGAGTAGGTAAATTGTACTTCTCCGCGGTACTACAGCTTCAAATTTGCACACTGGTAGCGCTAGTGTTTTATTACCTCACCAAGCTTCACGATTCAGTGGAAAGAGGAAACTTGATACAGGTTTCGAATTTATACTTTAAATAGCTCTGCACAAATCGAGCTCATGAACTGATCACTGCATGTACGTCCACCTACAGAACATGCATACATAAGATGACACTCAAATCTTGCAAAAGTACAATAAAAAGTCAACTTTAACGCATTAGGTGAACCAGTCTGTGTGCGCGCGCGCGTGTGTGTGTGTGTGTGTGTTTGCTGGTAGCACTCAGAAATAACAGACGATTCAGATAAAGAGATAAACAGACATTAAAGGAAGGAGTAGGAGGGAGGGATGGAGGGAGGAAAATTCGGGTAACGCTTGCTACCATTCAATTCAGAACCTTCTGTCTTTCGTCTGATGTCTAAAAACGTAAAGCTTAAAATATATATATAAAAAAAATACAATTTTGCGTGTAGTTCTGTATGGGTGTGAAACTTTGTCTTTGAAATTAAGGGAAGAATATAGACAGAAAGGTATTAGGGAACAGGGTGCTGATGAGAATATTTGGACTCAAGAGGTGTCTAACAGGACGCTGGAGGAAAGTGCACAATGAGCATCATAACTTGTATTCTTCGGCAAATACAATTAGTATGATCAAGTAAATTAGCATTATATAGGCAACTCAAGTAGCACGCATGCGTTAGAAGATGAATTCATACAGGAGTTTACGATGGAAATCCAGAATGAAAAGGACCTCTTGAAAGATCCAGATGTAGGTGGGAAGATGGAATTTAGAGAAATAAGGGGAGGGGAGGGGAGGGGAGGGGTGCGATGTGGACTAAATTCGTCTCGCTAAGGACAGGGAACAGTGGCGTGAAGCTCACAAGAGTAAACGCGGCAATGAGTCTTCCCATTTCATATCATGTTGGGAAATTCTAGGGTAGCTGAGCAACTGGCGGCTGTGAAGTTCCTATCTTGCGGGATGTTACGCGCATCAGGCAGCAACCGCCTGCTTGCTCCGTTAATTCCTCGATCCTGAAGACTGTTCCGAAATGCTGGTTAAGTTTCAACATTCCCTGTCGTCTTGTTCCCCGCCTCTAATGCAACCATATCAATTTAAACCACAAAAAGTGAGGCCTCAATGCAACAGGATGTTGAAGTATAATACTAATTTTGAACAGATTGCATCGTCTCGCACCACAGAAGGTAGTCCCTTTTTGATAAGTCTTCATTCACCGCCATGTAAAGTTCAGGTTTATATTGCTAGTGGGGTGGGACTAAGTCCCTTGTACTGCGGCCACTTCTGGCCTATTGTAGCAGCCCCAGATGATAGGTGAGGGTGATTGTTGAGCTATTGGTGGAATGAAGATTGGCAGGGAAAACCGAAGTACTGGGAGAAAACCTTCCCCAGTTCCACTTAGTCCACCACAAATCCCACTTGATCAGACCCCGGGATCGAACCCGGGCCGCCGCGGTGGGAAGCCGGCGACTAACCGCTTGACCCATGGCGCGGCCCTTTATAATAAAGTTCGGGTTAGGTTAAATCGATACATGCACATATTTAGGTTTGCTCTACAGCATTTAGTGTAGAGCTTCTACCAACACACATTACGAAATTTTCGGAAACATCCATTCAATGGTTTCGTAGGTTGAAATGCAGATGGGCTCAAACCTCCCCGTATGTTACATTTATGCACTTCGTGCAAGGAACCCGTAATAAACCGTGAGATTTGTGTCTAGTGCATAGTGAGCGCAGGGCAGAGTTATGTAAACAGTAGCTCAGCCCTACTCGTGAAATCTAACATGTGATATTTCCGCAATTTCAGTGTTTTGCCAAAAGCGTCCTGTCCTGGCATAAAGCAAGTAATAAAACTATAATATTCTGGACATGTTACAGTGGATGCCACGAGTGGCCTGTATATTAAATGTAATAGGAGACTGTACTCTTGGGTAGAGTTATTTGTGATATATTGTAAAACAGCATAGTACGGACTCAGTAGTGGCTTCCTAGAGAGATACTGCTAAAACAAGATAATCCGAGTAAAACTGAAAGATACTCAAGCAAAAAACTAGAATATATAAACCACATAGTCTTTGTGCGCTAATCCAGAGAACCAGACCAAAAAAATCTCATAGTTATTTTAACTTCATTTCAAGGTCGGAGTCGGTGGTAGAGGTCATGAGTTGCAAGCGAGCAGACAGTTTATGGTTGGCTGTGAGGAGTCCCCATTGTTAGTAGCCGCCATCTAACAATGACTAGTGACGACAGAATAACAAACAGAAGATCGTTTGTGTTGCACTTGTAGTGATTTGTAGAGTTTTAAAATTAGTGGGACTATTATACGAGTCATAAGAGTCAAATACAGTTATAAATCCAGGCTACGTGTCTAAGCACTAACATGTGACAATATACATACACACCACAGTGTTTAATCAGAAATTATTTTCCTTTCTGTGTTGTTAAATGCTAACTGTCGAAAATGATTTAAATATAATTTGAAAAACCTAATCATAATCAGATCGTTTATGCTAGATATTAAATTAAAGGTAAAGGTAAAGCTGTCCCTGTGTTTAATTAATTAATCACTACGCCATGAAGACGTATGGGGGAGTGGGTGTATAGACCAACGTTTTCTTGACCTCGGCAATATTTGGAGGTGAGTGGTTACCTTCACGACCTGGCTGTTTTAACCCCGGGGAAAGGGCCCTCGGTACCCATTAAATAGGAGGTTGGGTGAGCCCCATAGCCGGTCTGAACGAGATAGAGAAGTGAAAATTCTTAACTCCACCGGGACTCGAACTCGGAACCCTCGATCGTCCAGCCCGTAGCCAGTGTATTGGAGTATATGTTAAAAATCTGATATGTTCAATTTGGAACTTATGTAGGGTAGGTATGAATCTGAGTATCCAAAATTAAATTCGTCATGCAATTTCAGTAGACCATTTATGCTAGATATAGTTGAAATCCGTCAATTTATTTCATAAATTACACATATGAATAAACAGTTGAATAGACAAGTTAAAACACATTGCGCATATTTTAATTGTATGAACTACATGAAAATGACGTCGGAAACTGATTAAGCGTTATGAAATAACTTTATAACTACGCAATTATTAATTTGAATGAGTTGAGATTGGTTGCAGACTCAACAGGGGCAAGTCGTAACTCACGGCCCATTTGACTGTCTTCAAATCAGCTATCAAACGATAATATATCGCCAGCCAATATTACATTGCTCGCCACTTGTCAATATATGGGGACATATTCGGACCAGACATCAGGCCCCCAAAATGACAAATGAGACAACACGGTTTTAATATTGTCATGTAGATTTGTTCGGGCTGCTTTCCCTACTGAAAATGCAATGATGGAAGATACAAAATTTAACATGGAATATTAAACATGCCAATTCAATTGGAAATATCAATAGATTTTAATCATTTCTGGCTCGACGAATTTTGGTTCATACCCCCTCACAGCTGATTGTACATTTAGAAAACGAAACCAAAATCAGAGACTGCAGGTATTGTGAAAACTGGGCTTCAGTGTAAGAACAAAATATGAAAGTTCCGTGCCACCATTATTCTATTGTTTTAAATATGAAACGAATGTCGTAGCTTCAAAATGTTTTAACACCTCCAGGGTTAAAGACGAGACATCTTGTAAGATTTGGGGCTTTCACGGCGGTGACTATGAAGAAAGCAGTCTTCTGGGATTTGGCACCGTGTATATGTGGTGTTAACCGACCTTTCGGAGGAACGTACCGCCTCCATCTTCAGGGTAGAAGTAAAAATATAAGAAATCCGCAAGCGAAGAGACCGTGAGAACCGGTAAAAGCAGTCTGATTAAAATTAATATATTTAAAATTTTTAAAAATTAAAGTTGCGTAACGCGGAATGATGATGCTTCTTTGCCCTGTTGGTATGCAGAGGATGCACATCTGTGGGATGCCGTGTGTATGTTCAGTGAATGTTGCAGTGGTATGCAAGGTGTGCTGTGGTGAACTCAATGTAAGTACATATAGTATATAGTATCTACAACTAATCTTAATTTATGGTCAAAAATTCCTATGCAGGAACATACCTAGGGGTCACGTGGTATCGGAGTTCGCTAAGACATTATGGTACAAGCCGGATGGTAGCGGGTTCGAGTGCCGATGTAGTGGATCTTTTACCTAAAGCTTCCAGCCGCACTATATCCCTGGGGTCGACTCAGTCTCTAACAGAAATGAGCACCAGGAATCTTCCTGGGGGGTAAAGGGCGGGCGGCGCGTAAGGCTGACAACTTTACCGCCATCTGTGAGCCGAGTGTTTAGAGAAAATGTGGGAGCCTCGACGTCTCACAGCCCTATGTGCCTTCATAGTCTGTTACAGGGGTAGATTTACCTTTAAGTTTAGGAACATAACCTATGTACAGTATACATGCGAAGTATTTCCTTATACTCCACAGAGATCACTGGATCCAGTGATTGAGGCTAGCTCTTTCTAAGGGACCCAACAGAATAGGTGTTTTCCCTCACCTGAGGACGGAAACAGATCCAGTTTCCGAAACGTCGTGTTTTTCTTAGTTATCTTAAAAACCAGGACGATGGATAAAGTCCGAAAACACAATATCTCTGTGTGTTATACACCATCGTCAGAATCCTATAGTAACCACATTTCCTTATACTGTTGGAGAACCTTCTGATGATGGCCAATGCTGGCCGGAACATGTAAAGGTGGATTTACATATTTTTCTACAAAACTGGTTACATTTCATGGAACTATTATTCACTTAAATATTAAGCAGTGTGACGGCCCGAGATGTCAGTTGTCTGCAGAGTGCGTGTGACGTAGGGATGGGCATTACGAGAGCAAGCACTGCGTTTGATGCGGCCCTTCTGATCCGAGGAATGCTGAGAGCTGTCTAGCTCCTATTCTGAATAAATCAGCGTTCATGAAACGTGGGGATGTTTCCCGACAGGCAATAACTGTCTGCATGTTAATGGGACTAGGAAACATGTTGAGTTATGTGATCATATGTGTTACGTCCAGAATGAAATGGCTGTAGCTGGCAATGAAGGACCTATCAGCAGAAATATATGCTCTTACGGAATGAAGCATACTTCCTTCTCATTATTCATATCTCTGCAACAGAGCGACGTGTTATAATGTATTCCAAAATGTACCTATAATTACCTGTTGTGATTATTCAAAGCAATTTCTTGGGAACGGTGCCAGGAATACGGACAGGATCTGCTATCAGCCACCACGTGTGAAGAGAGGCCGAGATCTCGTTCTATTGGCGTCCCCCTTCGGACTACGAATGCACAGTTATATCAGCCAGGATTGCAGGGCTGGTACCATAGGCCAGAAGTGGCCGCAGAACAAGGGACTTAGTCCCACCCCACTAGCAATAAAAAAAGTTTTGTTCCTACTTGCCGTAGTAAATACTAAAATTACAGTGAAAGGAAAGTAGGCTATTAGTACTTCCTAGATCTTCTTGTTTAAAATAATTTATTCTGGTAATAGTTTTCGATAATATGGCATAATTTATGTTGTTCAAAAGCCAAGAATAATCATCATTAAATATGGAGAGATGCTGATTTATTTAAACCCCAAATACATTCAGTCTAAAGAAAAGAGCACTTCTATGAGGGGTATCACAGAACCGGAGGGAACGAGTCCACGACCGATTCTTTCATACACGGATCACAGAAAAAGCATCCATTATAAGAAGAAATCAAATTCGGAATACAATGAGAGCCAGAGCGTCCGAGATCTGACTCAGCCATGAAACAAAACTCGTTAGCATAAGTTCCAGTGGCATCGCAAAGTCGTGTCACCGCGCAGCCGAAACTTTTAACAAAGGCAAGTAAATCACGCATGGCATTATTGCTACTTTGCACCACTGTGCATTAAGGCTGTTCAGAAGGTTCTCATGGGACGGGGTCTATAAACAGAATGAAGCAACGTAGGGGCGGTAGGGGGGAGATAAAGTAGCTGTGAGTCGTGGTCACGACGAAAGGGTGGCGCTAGGTACCAGTACGTCTCCAGCCCCTCGCATGTTTGTCGTATCGCCCAATACCCCGGAATATTAAACCTTCTTCTGCCTCTGTAATAATAATAATAAGAAGAAGAAGAGTTGTATGAGAAAAAGAAGACGACATATCCGTACCACCGAGCGTCATCGTCACTCCCTAACCCCCCGCCCCCCTAAGCAGCGCGGTTGTACTTAATTGCTCCCTTTTGAAATAGGTTACCTCTGTTACATGTGGTCCTGTCAGACCTTCATTTCCTTCCCCCTCCCCATACCCCTTCCCCCCCTTGCGTCATGCTTTACCCATTATTTTCCTTAATATTTTTTACACCACATTTTATGGGGAATAAGTAGGAGCACAAAATTCACCCTTAATCACCCCTCACCCTGAACCTCTTTTGTATGCCATTCCCGAATTCCTTCCCTAACTTTGAAAAAAAAGCAGGCTGGTCTATTCTACCTGTAGGAGAAAACGTACATGAAAATGAAACAAGTTACATAACGGGAATTGAATCATTATGCACAAGTTGATGCTGTTCTGACGTGATACCATTAGTGTTAATTTACATATTAATGGGGAATTATCCTGCAGAGCCGCATATGCCACAGCTAGACGTCACACATACGAACGAAAGTCAGAGTGGGGTAGACACACTTATCCCGGTGACCAGTGGGTCAGCGAAGAAGAAGAGGAATGCCGTCTTCTGGGATGTGGCGCCGTGTAGAGCTTGTGTGAACAGTTGTTTCGGAGGAACGTATCGCCTCCATCTTCAGGATAAACAGAGCGGGGAACCAGCTTGAGCAGGTAGCTACAGACTGAGACACCAGTCGACTGGCACTCAGTCTGCGGCCACTTGCTCAAGCTGGCACTCTTCATACTCACGGCCGTGAAACCTCAGGTCTTACGTATGAAGGAAAAGAATTTTGTAGTGAATATTCGCCTGGTTTTTCTAAAAACAAAGTACAGTAAAATAACGAAAATGCTTTTTGCAAATAATGTAGTACTATACATCTTTGCATATTTAGCACATGTATCTGGAGTGTTGCCAGGAGAATACAAAAACATATTAAACGCAGAAACACATCCCATGCTTTTGAGTGGGATTCGAACCCACGATCCCAGTGTTCGAGCGGGCGAAGACATTTCTTGCCATGGACCGCGCGGCCACTGTGATCGGCAGTTTCGAATATGATTCGAATATTTATTCTAAATCGTTTTTGGTTACTTGAGTAAATTATAATTTTTTAATGTGAACTGACATTCTTTCTTTAAAATTTTAGATACTATATATTGCGATATTGAATATGAAAGCAGCCGTATTCAGGGCGAAGGACTGGTTACCACTACATACTTCACTTCTTAGTGAAATGGCAATTAAAAATCAGCTGCCTATATTCGAGCTGCCATCGAGAGAGAAGTCCGGTATCACAGACAATTAACCAACTCTTAGCTAGTGCTCAGAGTCTCAGGCAGTTCTACGTAATATTAAATTCATGCCACAAGAATGAGACCATATGACTTCACATAACTTCCACATTACCAAGAGAAGTTTGGACTCATGAAGATCGCTTTATATATTAATATTTGTCTAGTGAGGAAATGTCTGCGAGCACAGCAGTTTACATATAAAAGAATGTGTATTACACCCTAATAATCAGACAAGAACAGAGGGTGTAGGAGACAGACCGAGAGGAAGGTAAGTGCAGACGTAGAGGTTTCTTTTGCGTAGAACTGAAAGATGCACAAAATGTCACTTTGCCGTAAAACGCTAGATAATATTGTAACGTGGATGGCCAGGCAACGGACAGTTAAAAACACCCCGCGACCGAATACATAGAAGGCAACAACTGAAGATATGTCTCAGTGGAGGAATGTTATTGAGCGTTGCTAGGCAACTAATGTTATATTTTTCTACTAATGTTTGTGTGCTGTATTTTGTTTGAACGTGTTTATGTATGTTATTTGTCTGTTGTCTTATTGTAGTACCACTGCCACCGGGTGATCACCAATCTACAGTCAAATAATAATAGTAATAATAAAACAGTGCACCAATAAAGACGCTGCCTATGAGTCACGTGACTCGTTCTCTGTGTAGACTTCCTTGCGCAACAGTAGGATTGTGGTTGCTGTTAGTGGACCATGCGAAGGCTATATAACGACCTTTACAGAATGACATCTTGCAGTACAAAAGACAGACCCGCTCTCTCGTCAGAGAGGGCGCCTCACAAATACATGACCGAAACCGTCAAATTTAACTCCAGCAGTTCAAGCCAATTGAGAGACTAGTGCGGACTGCAGTGCAATTGTGACTTCTACACGGTTCAAGAGAAGTAAATGAGAGTAGCGAAGATAACGTATGACAGGCAGACTCCCAGCAGCAGAGTTCCGAAGGCTACAAACGAAAATTGGAATTGAAGTGTGAAGTCTTTGCTCTGTGTGTTATTGTCTCAGTAATGACTTTTGATTGTTATAATTCTTTGTGGTTTCGAATGGTAGTTATCCAATAAATCGATAAACTCCGTGTTCAGACCGGTTCTGGGTCCATTAAATCTCTAATCCAATGGAATAAAAAGACTGATTGGTGAAAATTATAAGATTTCAAGACAAGGTACAGGAGTTAAATTACTCAGTTGGCCGCACCATAGCTCAAGCGGTTAGTCGCTGACTTCCCACTGAGGCGGCCCGGGTTCGATCCCGGGTCTGGTCAAGTGGGATTTGGGGTGGACAAAGTGGCGCTGTGGCAGGTTTTCTCCGAGTACTTCGGTTTCCCCTGCCAATCTTCATTTCACCAGTTGCTCCACAATCACCCTCACCTATCATCTGGGGCTGGTAAAATAGGCCAGAAGTGGCCGCAGTACAAGGGACTTAGTCCTACCCCACTAGCAATAAAATAATAAAAAAACTCGGTCAGAACATTTACGAGCTGGATGACTATGGTTCAATTCTAGACTGAAGCAGGGGCTTCCCTTTCACTTTCCATTGTGTTCAGCTCGGCTCTGAAAGCCATAGGTATGCATTAGAATTGGTATCGGGTTGAATTTCTCTAGGGACACAGCAACCTGACAATACAGCTGAAAATTTATCTCCTTCAAATACTCACGGTAGAACTCATGGAACTTTATCTCCATTTAGCTTATACGCCTTCATAACGTGGTATTCAAGGAGGACAAGCCCATCTTAACCCATTCAAGATTGAATTCCTTTTATAAAGAAACTTTTATGTATATGTAGGCCCATGCGTTAATTTACATTTACGAAATTCGAGCAAGTTCGTTCAAACGGTAAATTTTGGGAACCATCCTTCCCCCATGCAAATGCCTGACTAACACCACATATTAGGTTTGGATCTCTTCTTTGTAAGTCCTGCCTAATCCATTCGTATATTGTCCCAACCTCAGCTGCTGACAGCATCCTTAAATAATTTAAATAATTTACATTCTTGAAAAGGCATGGATAGTTAGCCAAGTCTATTGGTACCTTATACTGATACTTTCAGACTGTGACCAAAGCTGCCAGACCTTCTGACCGAAACATCCCGTGAATAGAGCAACAGCCCAGAAGCGCAACCAATGGCGCCCGATATGAACTCCACAAAGAGTTTTGGGCGGACAGTGGATTGAGATCCAGGCACGACAATTCTATTCACAAAGCTGGGCTAATGGTTTCAAGTGGCCGTGCTGGGTCAGCAAACGGGCAGGTATACCACTATAATGGATTTCAAACCCAACCGTTCCGTTTCAAAAAGCGCAGGAATTGAAGAAGTTACAAGAAAAATCAACATCAAACAAGTCAGTGAAATTACTTGAACAAATGAACACATAATCTAATTCTCTGTGAACCTGGCCGCGCCATAGCTCAAGCGGTTAGTCGTTGGCTTTTCACCGCGGCGGCCCGGGTTCGATCCTGGGTCTGGTTAAGTGGGATTTGTGGTGGACAAAGTGGCGCTGGGGCGGGGTTTCTCCGAGTACTTTGGTTCCCCTTGCCAATCTTCATTCTACCAAATTCTCCAGCATCATAATCACCCGGGGTAGGTACAATAGGCCAAACAGTGGCCGCCGTGCCGAGTAGACCCAGCTGGACTCCACCCCCCACTATGCGAATAAAAGAAAAAAGAAAGCGGAATACATTCTCTAGAAGAGATAGAAGAGGACATTCCGAGATATGTTTCCAAGTGATATATAAAGGTTTACGAGTTGACATTCTTGTTTCCAGCAATTCTGTATGCACTTTGTGGCATGTGGGTGCGTTGTGTGTGCGCAAGAATGTTGTATTCAGTCACTATGGATGTATCATTAAGACAAAAAAAAAAAAAAGCTGGGAAAATTTATACATGTTCATTTATACAATGAACATTCAAAAGAAAGGGAAGTGGTGAAGACACTCTAGACTACAACTTAAATACAAGAGTAACTTGCCAGAAACTTTCACTTTCTCATCCGAATACGTTATAGAAAATGATTTCAGATCACATTCAAACGCGTTCGGAATAACATCAAGATAAGGCCTCATTATGTGGCCAGTTGTTTACTATATACCAAAACAGAAACAAATTCTTGAAGGTGAATACGGATACCGCTGATTCCCGAGACTTTGGAAGACCAACATTCTTACGTGCTGTATTCCCGAAAGCCGAAGTCGTAAGCTAACACTGATAGATTTATTGTTAAAGTACTACTTTCCTCTTTGGGATATCTCAGAATTATGCCTATCCTAAGCTAGAACGTCCTACTACGGATCCTCATGGTGAGGATGGTGTAGGAGACGGCGCAGTGTGAACTCCGTCCAAACTTAAGGAGATGGGCTTCACCCTCAGCACATTTTGGAAGACCCTCAGAATACAGAATACTTTTACGAAGAGGAAATCTTGTCTTGGTTTCCCTTTAGTTAGAGCCCTTGGAAGGGAAGTTTCCAGTTGCCTTCTCAGGGTCTCCTGCATTTTCATAGTTACTTACTCCTTCAGCCTGTCTTGGAGTATTTGCCCCTTGTTGAGCCTAAGGTCCCGATGGGTCTACCTGGACCCTCACTTCCTCTTTCCAGTCTCTGGCTGTGATTGGCCAGTCCACATCATCGTGAACTGTTTTCCTTTCCTCTCCTCTGCGGCTTGTCACTTTCCCAACTTACCCAATTTCTACCTTGAAGCTGGATGTAGTATAGTAACATGAAATAGTGGTATCCATGTATCAGATTGCGTGGTGTCGTAAGCTAGAGGATCGAATTTTAATTCTCACTGCCTTGTAACTCTCCAATTATTGGTTACGCACTGGATGTCCGACTTCGATTCCCAGCAGTGGGTCGAGAATGTTCTCCTCACCATCATGTCCAGACCAGCTTTCAGAGTTGTACATGGGCTACTTTTGGAGGGACAGACGGCCGGATCATGAAGCTGAACACGTATCCCATCTAGTGCTGAGGTCAAGAATTTTAAATTTTTATTTACAGCATCCAAATGCATTTAATGCTTATTCTGTACAGGACTACTACCATGTTTAACGGTGAAAGCATACTGAACGGTTAGGATTTGACTCCCAGTAAAGAAAGGTGGCGCATGGCCACGTAGAGAATAGCTTGTATTTAAATCACACCCAGATTCCTTTAGAGAGTAAAGAGCTTCCGGGAATGAAGCAGTCCCTTTTATTTACACGTACTCCCAGGTAAACGTGAACAGAGATTTATTTCCACGTAGCTCTGCGTCGTCGTCTTTAGGCAAAATATCAAATCCTGTAGCATCACCATAAAGTTGTGCTACATCCTAGTCATTCTCACGTGGCCATGAATATCGTATATAAAGGGTACTTGATAACCACGAGAAATAAATAGGGTAATGCACTTTCGTGGCGGACGGTAAAATGGCAAAATATTTTGTCGTGAAAAAAAAAAAAAAAAAAAGTGGTTTGAAAGCCCATCTCCATAAAACTCCAAGACCTATCGCTGTGGCTGGTAAAGAAAACATTCATTGGTTCATTCAAGGACCCACTTTCGAGATTCAATGCAGTTTTACAACTTTCCCTTCATACTTAAGAAAGAAAAAGATTCTTATAAGCTCATAGAATACAGCGTCATTTTGTTTAGTTACTTACTAATTAACGAAACGTGGGGCGAGGGAAAAATTTGCAGCGGGTTGGACCCATACTGAGGTAAGAAAGAACGCTAAGCGTGTTCCCGGAACTTTCCTCTGACGGGGCCTTAGCCTCAGTGCATTTTGCCAGGAGTCAGCTAGAGGACGTCACTTCTTCTCTTGCTTCGCAGCAGGAAATCTTCAACTTCACCGCAACTTTTCCCAGTGGTTAGAATCTTCCAACGCTGATTCCCAACGGCATACAAACAAAATGCAAACGAGCAGCAACTCTCTTCTAGAAGAAGACCTTGTATTTAGGAAATGCTTTTATACCAGGCTGGGGAGGGTTAGAACATTGCCTGTGGGTTAGGAGAGACACTCCTCTCTTAGAACACGAGAGAGTGCAGCCTCTCACCGTTAGGGAGAGGAATAATGAGCAATAAAGATGAAAGATCACACCGAATGAGGAATATATTATTGTAACCAAGTTCTCAGTTGAAAACATGAGCTTAAATGCGTTTCTTTGTGAATTTCCATAGGCTACTTGCCTTGCTGTTCATTTATTGCAAAACTAATTCCATTAGACACTTAGAACACGTTTTTATTTCTTTTCAGTAAACATTAAGCATGTTATATTTCGTTTTCTCCCGATTGTGGCTATAATGAGTACAGTGTCTTTGAATGTGCCGCCGTATAATTTGGTAGAAGTTCAGCGACGTTTCAGAGAAACTTGGTGCCTCCAACTTCAGAATAGAAGGGTAAGTCAGGTTAACAAGCAAGAAGCACGTAGCAAGCAGAAGGTTTTACGAATGAACGACTGATTCTATATTTCAGTTGCTATTTTTTACGAAAAATATTCTTAGCGTACCTATAGATAGCAGCAAGCCTTAAGCTCTAGTTCATCGGTCCTCAACCAAAAATTTCTCGAGGCCTTTTTTCAAAATAAGAAATATGCTGTGTGGCCAAGTAACTTAAACATTTAGCATTTTTAGATGTAACATAAATCCTATAAAGACGATTACAGTTTAAAGAAAAGCGCAAGGAAATGTAAGCTGTAAGCTAAATGGGTATACATTCACTGCACGTTCCTCCATAGCCAACCGAAGAAAGCTTCCGTCAGTCAGTCTGTTGCACTGTTCATGTTTGACGAAATGAAGGCGACGGATTACAGCCGTGTAGCAAAGACCCGCAATAACCCAATAAAAGTAGACAACAAATGTAATAAATACAAGAAAAAGATTAGTTCTCAACAAAATATTTATTTAGGCTATTAGTCATGAAAATGGTTGGTGCCTGCACATTCCAGAATTGCTGCCTTCGTGCATATTTTGATTTTATTAATGCCAGTATCAAGGTATGAACGTAATATTGCAGTTGAGCGTCCTGTTGCAGTAGTTGATCGTTTGATATACAGAATGTATCACAACGTAAAGGCAAAACTTCAGGAACTGACTCCTCATATAGACAGAAGAAAAAAAGTGTATGACAACATGGGTCCGGAAATGCATATAATTACATAGTAGTAATTGTGTCTGCACGCCACTGAAAAGAATTGGGAGAGGAAAATTTTTTCACGAAGTAATCAAAGGTAACGTCATGATAATCATAGAGCTGTCCTCCCAGTGAAAGGCCGACCCACCGATATAAAGCACTCATGTCGCCAATTCTTTTCAGTGGCGTGCAGACACAATTACTACTCTGTAATTATATGCATTTCCGGATCCATGTTATATATTTTTTTCTTCTCTCTACATGAGGAGTCCGTTCATGAAGTTTCGCCTTTGTCATACATCCTGTATATATTGTCATGTGAAGGGGGGGTACGCGTGACGAAAATAATGGCTTCTAGTTCGGATTATTGCATTTATTGGCACTTTAGTTAGATGTTATCTTAATTAATATTAATACACTTTTATCGCTGATTTACATACTTTCCAGTCGCCTTCAATTACTCTGGAACCGCAGAACTAAAAAAAATCTTCTGGACTCACTCCTCCAGCTTACGGCTGACTCTGAACTGCCCTTGAACTAACCCTGTCACTGCATTCACTTCTCTTATAAACACTCTGCAATGACCCCATGGAAAACACCATCTCTATCGTTGTTGACGTCAAGGCTTACGTGGAAGTGTGTTTACTGAGACGTTGCTTAGAAACGGGTTGCTTAAATTTGTTGTTCTACTGCTGTTCGGCGAGGACGACATGTAAAGTACAGTCTCATCTGTTGTGTGTTGGACCGTGTTTACAGTGCTGTTGCTTGGCAATGAGGTGATCAAATCCGTTTTACTGCTTCCTCCATAAGACTGCTCGCCCCGGGTAGCCTATTGGTGCACCGCCTGTTCTTCCTTTCCGATGTCTCTGCTCGGTTTAATCTCACCTTCCTTTCCTCCCACGGTGTTCACTGTCCAACCGTTTCCACTGCTCCCTCCTTAAGGCCAGCTCGTCTCGAGAGTTTCCTTTATAAGGTTCCAGTTAGTGCTGGTTATCACCATCATCCAAAGGTTTTACTCGCTTTTCTCTCTCTTTTACTGCCCCAACAGCGGGAAAAACTACACCGAACTACTCCCACCTTTCCGACTCTTCTTACGCTAATGCTGCTAGTAGGGTATATTTCTTCATCTTTGGTGGGGGCCGACACCTCCACAAGGTCCAATTCCTGATTTTCCGCAACCCGCTAGATTTCCATACTGCTCGCTTCACGATATCCAGCCTGATGGTCTTCCTGAAGCTCCCGCTGGTTTTCCTCTCGCTTCCCAGCCGTAGCTGTTCCTCGAAGTCTCGGTTCCTGGTTCCTGGTTCCATCCTGGCGCAGCAGTTGTCTCCTTCCAAGAGTCCGTCCTTTCCTGGTTCCTCTTGCAAACTAACTTGACCTCGGCACTAGTTGGAGATGAGTGGTCTGCTTCACGCCACGGCCGCTTTATATCCGGAGAAAAAGCCCGCGGTACCCACTGGAGAGGAGGGTGGGTGAACCCCAGGCCGGTCTGGACGACACTGAGAAGTACAAATTCTTGCCCCCACAGGGGCTCAATCTCCGACCTCTTGGTCGTCCAGCCTGTAGCCAGCTGCTATACCGACTAAGCTATCCCGGCTCTCCACATTGTCAAATAAACACAAATAAAACTGTTACGAGTATATCACAAGAGTAATGCTTTTGCTTACCAGAGGCTCTTTGAATGAACACAACAGACCACAGACTAAAGCGAAGGAACTTCATAAACTTTTAGGTGTCAAGTAACAGATAAGCTCCATTACAAGTTCCCGAGATATTTGTGTAATTAATGTTGGTAGTATTACCGGATGGAAGATCAGATGTGGTTTATATAAACAGAGATTCTGTTTCAAGACAAGCTACTTGATATGGAGCTAGTGTACCGAGACCTCAAGCTGAAGCAGAAAAAGCTCACGTAGATCTTAAGGCACCGAGCTGTATCAGTTTCAGTCTACGTGGTACACCGTTCCATTAGGTTCAGTGTACTGCTTCTCATTGATCCCGTCACCACAATTCGTGCATACATTATTTATATTTGTGGCCATTATCAGGCAAAATATTATCACGTGATTAATTATAGACGGGATTTTGATTGGCAATTGGATTTATTGAACACTTACAGATCGTAACTAAAAGTAACTACAGCGCTATCGCTAATTCACACACTCTGCAATTTACTACAGTACGTACTACATCTTCCGTTTGCTGCTTTCATCAGTCGTTGCCTGGTGACGGATTCCAACAATGTCATCTGCTTCCGTGCTCATTTTCTTACCGGCTGGCAACTGTCTCACAACTAACACCCAGGCTTGCGGCAATCTCGCACCAAAATCCTACTATTCTCACAGCCATCTCAAGACCCTCTCGTAAGCAAAAAGTCAAAGTTACTCTACGACTGGCGGTTTATCGCCAATCAGTTCATCATGGCGACAAGTCCTTTGAGACTCACGATCAGCAATTTTTTTCGAATGAATATTTGCGGCCATAGTCCCTATGTAACATCGACTCTAACAAGAAGATAGGTTTGTAGTTTACAATTGCTGCTGGCTCTCGCCAGCGCAGTCATTCTCAGGTCCGAGTCCAGGAGGACTCGTGACCATATTTTACTGTCTCACATTCGAGACTCCCCCTAACCTGGAGGGCCAGGTCCCCATATTTATATCCCCAGGAATGGGGTGGCCCAGTTATACCCCCAGGCACTGGGTTCCCTTTTTTTCGCCTCCTACGGCTCGCAGTGCTACGGTGGAGGTATTCGAATCCGCCTCCACATGGAATCTCTTGTAAATGCAGCTGTACTTCTCTTTAAATAGATTTGACTCGGACCGCACAGAGAATACGGCTTGCAATAGTTCTTCTATTGTTGGGTGCGTCTTTTGCTTCCATTACCTAGAAACAGCCGTTGTTTACCGAACCATTACTTAGCAACGGTTATTGTATAGCTGCTTATTTCGTGGTCGTTGCCTATCAAGGGGTCTACATGCCCTTTCTACATAGCAGAGTGTGAGTAAATATTCTACCTAATGATGGCCATAATAGTCGAAACAGGTTGTACAATAATATATGAAGTTCATACACGAATTTTGGTGACGAAACCAATAAAAACTGTTCACACACAACATGATGCTGAAATAAAATATTCCGTGTGCTGGACTGATTTCTGAAGAAGGAGAATATGAAATAAAATAGAAAGGAAAGGAGTAAAATAATGCAATATGGAGGATAATGACAATGCTAATACAGCAAAGATAGTTCAGGAGAGCCCTTGATTTCGTTTCATGTAACACAGCACTCCACAAGGTGCGTCCCTTCAATCTGATTGAACTGAACCAATCAGATCTACCGACATGACCTCTTGACTCAGACCTCCCCAAATGAGACGGTTCGATATTTCGTGCGGTTCCGCAAAAATGGGCACCTTCAAACAGCCAACAACATAAGTTTTGCAGATTCTTATCACCAGGGCCAGGATTTTGATGACTTGAAAATATTTAAAAAATAACCTATAAAGTGACCGAAAAAGTCCAGAAAAATGACCTAAAGGTGAAAAGAAAGAACACTTCGCTTCCATGTTATTCACATTTCAGAAAACATATGAAGAAAAATTCCCTAAAATGGCCAAAAATGACAAGAAATACCCTTAAAAACCCAAAATTTTACCAAAAAATTACCCCCAAAATGAAAAAAATTACCTTACACCTAAAAATGTCAAAAGATGACAAAAAGTTACCTATAAAATTTACATTTCTGTAACCAGCAGCTCATATCCGAGATTTATACATTTAAGAGAATCGCATAGGATACAAGGAAAAAAAAATGACATGTCATCAAAAACCGGGCCCTGCTTATCACTATCGGCTTCCCCTTTCAACGGGCGTACACTAGTCGTAATAAACCGAGCAGGGAGCACTTAAACAGTCTGTGTTTCACGTCTTATAGTGTGTGTAGTTTTACTACAGTACTCCCGTTACCCTTCTGTGTCGCTTTGTTTAACTAATTATATATCTGTCTTTTTGATAGAGATTATTTCCTCAGAAGCTAACAGTTGCTAATAAGTCCTTTTACAGACAAGTCCTACACCCTCTGCACAATCTACAGCGCGCTTGTGTTACGAAATGGTAAGCAACGTAGAGTTCTTCTTGTGCTTAACTAATTAAACACAACGCCTTGAAGGCGTATGAGGGACTGGATGTATAGATCCACATTTGCTTAACCTCGATACTAACTGGAGGTGAGTGGTCAGTTTCTCGCCCCGGCCGCTTTAACCCCCGGGGAAAGAGCCTCCTGTACCCATTGTATAGGAGGTTGGGTGGACCCCAAAGCCAGCCTGGACGAAGCGCCGTAGAGAAAAATCTTGATACTACCGCGACTCGAACTCCGACCCCTCGGTCGTCCAGCCTGTAGCCAGTCGCTATACGGACTGCTACTTGTTATACAATGAGGAGTTGTTAAACCCTGCCCAACCCCCATAGTAGAGTAGCACCCCTTGTTGACTGTCCGCGACAGTTTATTCAACACAGGACCTAAACATCGAGCGGCAGTCCCTCCTATCCGATACCGGAGCGCGCGATGCTGTAGCGACAAGGAACGAACTGCAGACGACGTTACAGGCAAACACAGGACATATTCGCTAAATTACTAGTATATTAACACTATGCGTGGAGGTTTACCTAAATGTCCCCATACTCCTTAATTTCATGAAGTTCAGTTACAGGAGAAACTTTGATAAATTAATTTTTGACTGTATCCGGACACATTTTATGACTTGATGCTTAGACACGGAGGCCAACTCTAACGAAGTATGCACGCAATAGCAGACCGTTGTTATGAAGTAGAAGCACATTTCTCCATTCCGGCCAGATGTACTGCCGTATTCCACCCTTGCTGGTGGGTGCGGATAGACAGAGCTATTAGCCTCTGCAAAGCATTAGCATTAACTATTAACCAGGACGGAAGGACGGCGGGAAATGGGCGCAGGGATTACGAAAGAGCGGGGAGCGGGGGAAATGTGTGTGTAAGCTCATATTAACCTGACCCGATGGTCACAGAACAGGTATAGAGGGGCTGGAGTGGGGTGGAGGGTGTGTAGCTTGCCAAACAACGCTCCTAGCGGCACAACACGACTTGCTCTTTGTGAACATAAAGTCAAGGAGTAGGGGAGGCCATGCAGTAAAAAAAGAACCCCCTTCCTTGCATTCCCCACTCAAATGTTATAGTGATACCAAACTGAGGCCAGCGGGCCACGTCATGCAAGCAGGTAAATTTAAAAACGCACACTAAAAGACAGTTATACATTTGAATTGACACAGATAAGGGGGGAAAAAACTTCGTGATCTGTAGTCCGCCAGTGAACTATACCGAATGACATACCAATTTTAGCAGAGAGAGGGTGTTGCGTGGTCAGCTCAAAGAATTCCCACGGCAGTAAATCTCGGTTCTTNCGCGTGGTCAGCGCAACGGGTTCCCATGCGCGTTAATCTCGGTTTTCTAGACCGGAGCCGCTACATTTCCATTCAAGTAGCTTCTAAATTATCCTCACGAGGTTGGGTGGACCCCGTTCCAGACCCACCACTTCTCAGAAAATCAAGTAGCGCTGGGAATCGAACCCGGGGCCTCTGGATCTGTAGCCAGGAACTCTAACCACTAGACTACAGAGGCGGTCCACATAAGGGAAGAACGTAGACAAAAGGTATTTCAGAACAGGGTACTGAGGAAAATATTTGGCTTGAAGAGGGATGAACTGCTTTGAGGTGGAGGAAATTGTATAAAGAGGAGTGCCACCGTTTGTACTTTTCAACAAATATAATTAGAATGGTCATGTTAAGGAGGATGAGATGGGCTGGATATGTAGCAAGCATAAGGGCGAATAGGAATGCATACAGGAATTTGTGGGAATGCCCGAAGGATAGAGACCACTAGGAAGACCCAGACGTTGGTGGAAGGATATTGTGATTGATCTTACGTAAATAGGATGGAGCGATAGGGAGGCCATTGGTCTGTCTCAGGATAGGGAAGGAGTCCTGTGAACAAGGTGATGAACCTTCAGGTTCCATACAATGTTGGAAATTGTTTGAGTAGCTGAGCAACTGGTGGCTTCTTAAGATGAACTCAGCTCCATGGAGTTAGTCACTTAAGGTTTCGTGACTGGAAATATGTTTATACAACCATTAACACAAAGGTTGTTCCCCTTACCTGAACACGGAGACACAACCAGTCTTCTATGATCAAGACAGAAGTAAGAGTGTCCTCCGAAACGTCGGTAACTGCCTATTAAACAGTCCAGGATAGTAATCTTCACAGTACGTGCCACGAAAACCTCAGATCACACAGAGTGTCAAGTTTCTACGACATTCTTCAACACCGAACACAAACAAAATCAACGCAATAATATTGCACGCACTTCCTCATGGACGCCTGTCCTTGGCTGTTACTTAGGAAATGAAATCTCTTGTTGCTCTGTGCACCAGTGCTGGTGACTGAACACCGAACATTGAAATCCGTCCCACCGGTAAAGCAGGTTTCGACAAATTCGACATTTCGCGTTTGGGGCTTAAAGTGCATACCGTCATTTTCGTAAAATGTAGTTTTATTTATTGAGATGGTCTCAATAACTTACTTAATTTAAATGAAATCAAAATAGTTAGAGCCATATTAAAGGAAGCTACCACATTGTTTTTGGTGTCCACCTGAAAGGCCCCCATTTTTGAAGCTAGAATTTTGATATTCACTGGGCACATATCCCTGACACATGATATCGTGTACAGACAAAATTCCTCCAGTCTTTCAGACTGTGACAAGGTGCACATCCATCCACCCACACTTACATACGTACGTAAAGATAATGGTAAGTGTAAGGTAAATCTGTCCCCGTGCTTAACTAAATAAGCACTACAGAATGAAGTCGCATGGGGAGTGGATGCATAGCTCCACTTTTTTTGATCTCGGCACTAGCTGTAGGTGAGTGGTCAGCTTTACGCCACGGCCGCTTTACTCCCGGGAAATGAGTCTCCGACACCCATTGGATAGGAGGTAGAGTGAAGCCCAGATCCGGTGTGGACCATGTGGAGAAGACAAGATTCTTGACCTTACCTGGACTCGAAATCCGACCCCTCAGTCGTCCAGCCCGTAGCTAGTCGTTATACCGACTACGCTGTCTCGGCTCCTCATGCATACGTACGAGTACATCCATTAAATGCATACATTACATACATACTCGTACATACATAAATACATTCAGACGGACATACAGAAGGCATTCTAAAAACCATTCCTGCCTATTAAGGGTGCCTCATTGCGAGACTGCCATAATCTCAAGATCGATTTTATACTCACTATCACCCTACAGACCTGTATAATATTTATATAAAGGTAAAAGCTGTCCCTGTAACAGGCCGTGAAGGTCTACAGGGTTGTGAGACGTCGAGGCTCCCACATCTTCTAGACAGTCGGCTCACAGATGTCGATAAGGTTCTCAGCTTTACGCGCCGGCCGCCCTTTACCCCCCAGGAAGAGTCCTAGTACTATTTCTGTTAGAGGCTGAGTCGACCCCAGGTTCACAGTGCGGGTGGATGGATTAGGTAAGCCGAAAAAAATTCAATGACCTCATCGGGACTCGAAACCGCAACCTTCCGACTTGTAGCATAGTGCCTCAGCCAACTATGCTACTGCGAGCCCTGTATGATATTTATATGAGAAAATAAAAATATAAATCACACTTGCTGACAGTGAACTGAAAATATGCCCGAGCTGGACGTCGAACCGCGTGGGTCTCACAAGGATCAAGGACGTGAACATCCAGTAGAAGAGAATTTCGTGGGTGGCAGATCACCTTTTATTGTTAGGGCAGTGAACGGTGACGCAGCGATGGGCTCGTTAAGCAGTAAAGATGGATGGGGCAAAGAACATTTGTAAAAATATGATGGACAGACCCTTTCAATAGCGACTAACTGCAAGTGTGCAAAAGAATGGCTGGATAATATTAAAAACTGTCTTAGGAATATATGTTCTGAGGATCTGCAGTGGATGGATCTACCTCAGGATCGTGTTCTATGGTGTATGTACGAAGCGATGTTGAGGATGAAAGTTTTCCTACCATACTTTCTGTGGAATACTGGCTTACGTATGGAATTCTAATGGTAAAATTTCTTGCAAGGTGAGTTTTGGGGGAGAAATTGGTATCAGCGGAGATAGGCCTTCGGGTTCTGCTGCCAGTTAACAGTTTAATATGGGATTACCGAGACAGAATGCCAACCTCGTGCATAGTTCAGAGCAGCTGCATAACTCCACCGAGCGTAACACATATGGATCGAAGTTAATGAAAACAGTGATACACTAATCCTGAAATGTTAATGCAGGAGCTAACAGAAGAGAATGCTGTAAAACAGAAGATATCACATGAAGGTTAGAAAACAAAATGAAGGAAAAAGACGAAAAGAAACTCCACAACGTAATATCAACTGCTATATAAATACATGCAGGCGAAAACTGAATGAAATGAGAATAGAAAATTTCACTGAAAAATATAATTCGGAATTAGTTTCCATATCATTCTGACGTACATGTTGTCTTGCTAAAAATACAATTTAAAGTAGGGATGGTTTTATTAGCATTTTTCGTTTTTATATACGAAGATTTCTTCGGTTTAGTAATGATTTTTAGTTTGGATCAAAAGAATAATTACAATTACAGAACCATGAAAAAATTATTACAGTATAAACACCAGGATGAAACTATATATCTCAAGATATTAACCTTTGTCGTACTTCATTAAATACTGAACGTACAAAAATGTTTCGTATTCAGGTTTTAGATCATGTGAGATTCATACGCCATGTCACTTCCGGCGTACAGTGTCCTCAGGGTTCGGGTACGCGCAACATCTCCCAGTGAATACACAGCAAGTTATGAAACGTCACAAAGGGTTTCAGACATAGGTGGGATTTTTCGAATAACCTAATCAACGATAAAGATCATGATATTCTGAAAATGTGACGTCAGGATTCTGCAGAGGGCTATTAACTGCAATAAGCAGCAAGAGAATTATGAAAGCGGAAGTTGAGTGGGACAAAGGCGGCCCTGAAGCAGCATACGATTACACAGACTTCTATGGAAAAGGCAACTGTAATCGTGCTTTTGGAATAAGCTCTTTTGTACACAACAGAATCAGGTCAACAGTGAAGAGGGTATATCGTATATACTTCTGTGAGGTCGTGGGTATGGTGTTAATGTTAGCACCAACTTCCACATGTATCCTGGGTGTTATTCACGAATGTACAACTACTACCATTTGGAGAAAGAAAATATTTCGAAATCGACAAATGGTAAGTAGAATTTTTTTAAATGGAGCTGTAATATTAAATTTTGCCTTGACAAAGAAGTCAACTTCCATGAAAAGGTTATCTTGTCGCAACTTAAATAATTACTCTTGGATTACTTCTACTGGGAAACAACAGAGTGAGATACTACACGTACAGGTCTTCTGTATAAGATCATATATTGGAAAAAATATTCATGAATACACACACACACATATATATATATATATAGATCGCATTAAGTGGAGGAATTGTTTTGGAAGAGACTGTGGACCTGTCGTGTGACAGAGTACTGATGATGATGATGATGATGATGATGATATATATATATATATATATATATATACATGAGTATAATGAACATATAAGGGGTGGGCCTTCTCGGCCCTTGCACCGCGACCTACAGAGGTCTATTGTGCTTATATATATGAGTAAGTGTGTATGTTACGTCGTCCTCACACCATAAACAATGCTTATGTCTACCTTCAACACAAAATTTTAAAATCGTGTCAACAATGACTCATTGAATTACTGGGTTTTTGAACTTATTCCATCGTCTGGAATTCTAGGTAATAGAGGACACTGTACGTAATAGACGACACGACGTTTCGGAAACTGGATATGTTTCCTTCTTCGAATGAGAAAGGAACACACCTACTCAGTTGTGCCCCTTAAAAAGAGCTAACTCAGTCACTGGACGATTGATTGAGTGACTGCGAGTAGCTCTTTCTAAGAGGCCCAACTGAATAGGTGTGTTCCAATCTCACCTGAAGACGGAAACAGATTCAGTTTCCGAAACGTCGTGTAATCTATTATCTAGCGTGTCCTCTATTATCTAGAATTCCGGGAAATGGAAAACGATCAAAAACCCAGTAATTCTATGTGTCATCCACCATCGTCAGAACCCTTTAAAATCTAAATGACTCACTGCTTGTAGCCACCAAACCTAAATCTAAAGGAAATTTTCGCCCGGCGACCATGTTGTTAATATCAATTCCACAAAATATTATTTCAATAAAGTATTTTTTTACGATCTACTGCCATGTGTAATTCCAGGACGCCTAAATGAGGCGGCACTAGCTTCGTTTACACAGGAAAATTCCGTGCGTCCTCCATGTGTTTATCTATTATTGTAGGGAAACAAAAGTATGAAAGTGCGGTGGTCTATAATGCCACAACATTCATGCCGACTTTCAATAAAACTGGTCAACTTGCTCAAAAATTCAAATCTGGGAAGCATTCATATATACACAGGTTGCGTGACGATTTCATATAACTAATTTACTTCCGCATGAAAGGAAAACAGACTCAACAGGACAGGAAATGTACGTATTACGTAACATCTCAGTCGCGTTCAGATATTTCGTCTTGATATTTTGCCCACTTATTTCTTACTGTTCTAACATATTAATGAGTCCTATACACATGAAATGCCAGATTATTTTATCTCTATTCTCTTTTGAATTTAAATATTGGTAAACCCGACTTGCTCTCGCAAATTGACTAAAAGAAAATGGGTTTACAACCAAAAACATTTCACTTTATAACTACAAATGAAACAAAATAATGAGAAAATGACCTACAATTTTAAAATGTTTCACTTCAGTACACAACAGATTATAATCAGAAGTACATAACAAACTGTAAGACTGTGGCATCATCTTTTGTGTAGATCGTGAACTGTTGTGAAAGTAACGAATGGGATGACTATGGCTTCGCTCCCACGGCAACCCAGCTGTGCTGTCGTCAATGAAGTAGGACACAGAACAAGATGCAATCGAAAACGCATTTGGGTGTTCGTGTTAAGTGTCAGCTATTTCTGTCCGATTTCAACCAAAACTGAATTATGTTGACAGGTTTCAGTAAAATTTCACAGTATAAACTGTCATGAAAATCTATCCCGATGGAACTGAGTTATTTCACGCTGACAGAAAGACAGATGGACAGATATGACGAATCAAAGAGGTGCTTCTCGCAACTTTTGCTAACCTGGCCAAAAGGGGTGACAAATTTTGACGGTATATTGTATTATAGGTTACATACACAGTTCTATAAAACATTCTTCTCTCAAGAGAAGAGCTAACTCTGCATGTAGAAGGAATTAATGGGGATCATAAGCGTTAATTGTGACGTCAGAAATCGAATATTGTGAATCCGTCAGACACTGAGACGACAGTGAACGTACAATGGAACAATAGGCCTGTGGCACCTATTTCGAGACTTCACGAAAATCTACAGCCCAATTACGGGAGGGCTACTGAATGTGGGATACAAAAATAAAACAAACTCCGTGGTTTTAGTTCGCTTGTCGGCGAAATTAGTGCCACCTTCAGCGGATAGAGGCCGTTGCGTGATAAGCGCAACGACTCCCCAAAGGCCGTTAATCTCGGTTTTCTAGACCGAAGCGGCTATTTCCTTTTAATAGCTCCTCAATTATCATCAAGAGGCTGAGTGAACCCCTTCCAGACCCACTACTTCTCAGAAAATCTGGTAGCGCCGGGAATCGAACCCGGGATCTCTGGATTTCTTGCCAAGAACTCTGACCACTGGACCACAGAGGCGGTTTACCGAGTGTGGAATATTAGAGAAAATAATCAGGTAGGCGAAACGTGTTTAAATGAAACCTATAGCAAAGTCTGCGAAGATGAAGATTTGTCTGTAGGAATTCAGTCTTTAATAGATCAATGGTGTCTGAAGGTCCATTGCTTTTTGCAGCGTTAATATAAATAGGTGTTGTTTCGGTGACCTTAATCTGAATATGTATGTTAAGTTTTTAATTTATTGTATTTGAAGAAAATGACATTTGGGAATGAATTTCACAATGAACAGGTTAGTATTCCTGCTTGGTACACATGAGATCGCGTATTAAACTTTCGATTTCAAAACTGGTTTCCACGACCGAGCTATCCTAAAATTTCCAGCATTCCATACAAAATGCTGGGGCTTTGGATTTAGAAATTAGACCACACTTCCACATACTTAACTTTTAATTTTCATTCAGAACTGACTTCACGTTCCACGGTAGGCAATAGAGAAAAAGTAGTTAAAGAAAGAAATGGACAGGATATCCGTGATTTTTACGCCACCCCTGAGGGTAACTTGCCTGTGCACGAATTTGACAGAAGCAGAAACAAGGCACGCGCATCTTTTACCCCATCTCTGAGTGTAAGTTTGGCTGTGCACGAACGTGGCAGAAAAAACAAGATAATCGTGTCTTTCACTCCACCTCTGAGTGTAACTTGACTGTGCACGAATGTGACAGAAAGAGAAACAAGGAACACGCATCTTTCAGCCCACCTCTGAGTGTAAGTATGGCTGTGCACGAATGTTACAGAAAGAAACAAGATAATTGTGTCTTTCACTCCACCTCTGAGTGCAACTCTTGCTGTGCTGTGACTGTAGCATATAATTCTATACTTGTCCTCTCTGGATATTTAGAAAAGGCTGAAGAGAAGGGGCCATATACCATAGTGTCCAGTACTGCGCTGCCATTTATATTTTCCTGCGTCCTTGTACATGCAGGAAAGGCATATTCAACCGAGCACAGACAAAGACCACGGATATCTATGTCACTAAATGCAACAGTGCCTTAAGTGAGTTCAATTCATGCAAGAAAAATTATAATAAAGAAAGTGTAACATGTAGGAGAGAATTACGTAACTGGGAAATTTACAGTCCATGCTCACCACTCAATATTATTACATAACTCCAAGTGGTACAGTCCTTGAAGAGATGCCAGTCATTTTTCCAGTCACGAAATATTTCTTTTTGTACGGGCTTGAAGTCTCATTAATATGTTCACAAGAGTCGATTGTTGACCTACTTTGAGCAAGATGATTTCAACCCACAGCCTCGCATTATATTTATTTAAGGCCCATGTTATCCGTCCATCTACACTTTCGTCTTTCAAGTGGTCTCTTCCCTGTGGACACTCCCAATCGTTATTACTGCATGTAAACCGAGGTAAGACGACAAGACCATTGGGGGAAGAGAAATTTTTAGTCAGAACACTTCGAAAGAGGGAGGCAAAAATGGTATGAACATATATTAAGACAGATATTAAATAATTTAATGTGAAGTTCTGACCTGCATTTAAATTACTCAGGATAATGACCAGGTATTGCATAAAATAGTAACCATTTTGAGTAGCTGATCAACTGTGAAAATTTCAACGAAGATTCTAAATCGTTGCAATAATTAGTCGTTAAGTCCTATCCTACATGACAACGATTTTAAACTTCGTCCCGCTAAATTACACATACACATTTATGCATGCGCCACGAGAGTACAAAATCTTCAAGCATCACAGGTCTCCGAGCCGAGGTACGATTTTCTGAATTTCCATATGTGAAGCATAAGAGCGTTAAGAGCTTCAGAGATACTGGAGGGATTAATGGTTCAGTTTCGAAATGATGGATTCCTGATTGAGAAGTTCGAGTACTAACCATTACAGTGTGATGAACACTGCTCGTGATTTCAAACTTTCTGCTTTGCATTAAGTTTAGAAAATTCGGGTAATGCCCGATACCTTTCAATCCCCAAATTCTCGTCTACCCGTCTGCTGTCCAAAAACATAAAAATTAGAATATACAACGCTATAATTTGCCTGTGGTTCTGTATGGGTGTGAAATGTAGTCTCTGACATTAAGGGAGGGACATAGACTGAGGGTGTTTGAGAACAGGGTTTTGAGGAGAATATTTGGACCGAAGAGAGATGAAGTGACAGGAGGTTGGAGAAAACTGCATAATGAAGAGCTTCATAACTTGTACTCTTTTCCAAGTATAATTAGAATGATCATATCATGGAGGATGAGATAGGTAGGGTATGTAGCACGAATGGGGAAGAGGAGTGCATATAGGATATTGGTGGGAAAGCCGGAAGGAAAAAGACTAACATGAAGACCACGTCACAGGTGAGCGGACAATGTTAAAATGAATCTTATATAGGATGGAATGGTATGGACTGGTATGAACTGGATTGATCTGGCTCAGGATAGGAATCAGTGGAGGGTTCTTGTGAACACGGTAATGAACTTTCGGCTTCCATAAAATGCTGGGGAGTTCTTGAGTAGCTGTAAAATTGATGGCTCCTCAAGAAGGGTTCAGCTCCGTGAGTAGGCTAGGCAATTAAGTTTAGAAAGAGGTGCTTTCATTTGTTCATGTGGTTCCATGTAAAGCCTATAACTCGAGAGACAGCGAAATGATGGCAGGAGAATTCATTTTAATGACATTATCAGGCACCAGATACATTAAGACAAGTACAGTTCAGTATCTGTGATAGTTTCCTCTTTCTAACCATGAAGAGATATGAACACTATCAAGGTGGGTTTACTTCCAACCGAGGAGTACGAGTATATATGTCAGTTGTGTCACTTACGCTCAAATCCAGTTCAATGGTTTCGGACGAAATGGCCACGGAACAACAAAATGCAGTGGCATTAACAGAATACTAAGCCTCTCTGTTTATGTATATGGGAAAAAGAAATTAAATCCCGTTTAGTCTCAGAGTCACCATGTTCCGGAAACTCTTGCAGAAATGGGGTGCAACGAAACCGCTAAAGCTATAACAAATTGGACATATCTTGGCCGGGAAATGAATTCAAAGACTCTTCTTAGTGACTCTGCGTTTCAACTTTAATGAAATGGACACAGCCCCGTTTGAAAGTAGAGGTAAAATAAGCTGATATGAACCTTAATGCCGAACCTGAGAAATCATTCAACCCAACTCCGGTGCGCTGAAACTGAGATCTTCGTTTCAAAAATAAAATAAAAAACACAATTTTACACTCTGTGACTAATCTTCAATAATGTTCCATATGTGCTCAAGGCAGAAACTATGAAGCCAGCACAGATGTGCTTTGCTAGGGAACGGCTCTGCAAACACGCCCGTTGCTAGGCAACAGAGTCGTAACACGCAACAATGGAGTAAGACAAACGGTGTTTTCTGTGCGATTCTTGCCGTGATGTTATAAGACAGTTAATTGAGAAATATGATGAAAGAGAGAGGGTACCCCACAAAAGCAAGACCGAACCTGTCAAACAGTAATAAATATCTGGTCATAAGCCTATGATTGAGCTCGGCACCAAGACTAACTGACTGTCAGTCGCAATGTGACTTTGACTTGAACATAAAGAAATTTATTCTGAAGATAGTTCAAAAGCAAATTAAAGAATGAGACGTGCTTAATGCAACCCAGTTCAGCCTCTGTGCCCTACATAGCACGATGCTTCAATGTATGAGGCTTAAGGACCACGTCACCTTAAATTTCAACAATAACATGTCTATGGCTGCTGTATTCTTGGATACTGAAAAAGAATGTGATATAACATGGCACCTTGTTTTGCTATATAAATTATTTAAATTAAAATTTTTAATCAGTCTAATCAAGCGTATTAGCTTCTTTCCTTCTTTCTCAAAGGAAATTCAGAGTCTTGGTCGAAGGTGCAATATCTACGCCAAGGGACAACAAGTAGGGATGACACAAGGTTCCGTCCTGTCACCAACATTTTTCAGTATGATACGTCCCCAAAGTCTGGTGTCTATCTAGGTCTCTTTGCTGATTGCAGCTGTATATATGCGACAGACCTCAAAGAGTATTATGTTCTCAGAAAGCTGCAGCGAGGTCTCAGTGCTAGTGAGACGTGGTGTAATAGCTAGAACATAAATATCAATAACTACAAGACTCGTGTCATCTAATTTTCTCATAGGTTTAGGCCCCCTAAGACTCATCTTATACTGAATGGAAGCAACATCCCTTTCGTCAACAATTTAAAATATCTCGGTGTAATCTTCGATAAAAGGATTACATGGAGACATAGCATAGAAATGACTGAAGCGGAAGCTTTCAGAACTTTTATTAGAATCTACTCCACATTCAAAATGAGCGTTTAAGCACTAACATTAAACCAACTCTCCGTAAGGCACTGATCGTAACAGTAATGACTAATGTTTGCCCCGCCTGGGAATTAGTGGCAGAAGCCTACACCTGAAAATTGAAACGCCTGCCAAACACGGTTCTGCGCAGCATTCGAAAATTTCCGATGTTCACACCGGTCCGCCATTTGCACAAGGCTTTCAACCTTCCGCATGTACGAGTATATGACTGCATAACAAAATTATTCATGCAAGAAGCAGAAGTCATACAAAATCATGAGAATGAACATGTTCGCGGTATAGGACAAGGTGAAGCCAGACATAGAAAATATAAAAGGCTTAAACTTGGCAACGTTCAAGATTAGGCCTTTCAAGTGACTAAGCTGCCATTGTAAAATAAGATAATTAAGATAGGTATTATATGCTTTGCAAAGTCTGGACTGAGATAGGTCTTGTATATATAGTGAAAAAGAATATATGGGATAAGTACACTTGACAAAAGGTCAAGCACATTCATAAGACACAAATACATTATCTCATGATGGAGGATATTATGTAGGGACCATGGCCATTATAGTTCAGTTGGAAAGAAATCTGTGGTCGTGAACCTCAAGGGGCTTGGCGCCAAGATGAACTGATAGGCGGTATACCGACAGTCGTAAAGAAAGAGACTTCGGCTTTGAGAGTCGATATTTGGAGCAATGAGTCAGTTGTGAGACAGTCGTCAGCTTACAAGAACATGACCGCTGTAGCAGAGAACATTGTTGGGATCAGTCGCCAGGCAACGACTGCTGAAGACCTAGCAAACTGAGAAAACTTCGTGTGTGCTGTGGTTACAGTGATCTTTGGACTAACTCAGTGAGACCGTCGTAATTACGTGTAGTTACGTGTAGTTACGTTATGTAAGATTTAAATAAATCCAATTACCAACACAATCCCCGTCTATAGTCACTCTATCACGTGACAATACCATTTACATCTTTCATGCTTACATGAGATATATCGCTTAAAATGTTAATTATTGTGGTCTGGATTTATTTGATAATTCAGTGGAAGAAACGAGTTCGATTCTGTAACAACAAATCAATTAACCATTACTTTTCGTAGCCCTTCAGTCACAAAAAGAAAATTCAGGCGGTTACCTCAGTTGCCCAGGATAATAGGATTTATAGAATAACTCTGAAGGAATACAGAATATTCTTTGAACATTTTGTCTGTCATTTACTTAACGACCATGTTAGTAACTCAGTCTATACAGATCAGGGGCTTTAAGTGGTACAGTACTACACGTAACTTCAATGAGTGAAAGAGTCCCAGTCAGCACATGTCCTGAAAACAACGCCTGCCGAGATATGAGCAATATTCGTGTGATCTCTATAAAGCAGATACTCTGTGTGATTCCCATGCATTTCACCACAGCTTTCAGCCCTTCGTCACACAGAGGTGAGCGCTCTGTCGAAAATTCCTGATATCACTCGGATCCCCTGAAAGGCATTCTCTACTCGTTGCTTTAATCCTCCAAGTCACTGACTGCGCTAAATACAACAAAGCCCTTCTGTCCGCGCAGTCAAAAATACACCGGATTAAGGTCAGGGGATCGTGCAGGCCAGTTGACTGGGTCTCCGCGTCCATTGTTGTAAAGTCTGGTTCAGGTACTCTCTGACAATAAGGAGAAAATGAGTTGGTTCTCCATCATGCATTGACCACATATGTTGTTGATAAAGAGCCACATGTTCCAACAGTATTGGTAAATCGTTCACCGAAAAACGATGGTAGACTGCTCCTGTCAGTCTATCAGGTAAGACAACTGATGACCTAAAATGCCTACCCAGACTTGATGTACAACGGATATTGATGTCTTCATGCCATGATGCTGTGGGGGCTGTCATCCACACAGACCTTGGTTTTATTAAATTCACAACATCGTCCCTTGTGAATCCTGCCTCATCAGTAAAGAGGAAGTTAGCTACAAACTGTGTGTTTACATTGCCACTGGCAAAACATCTCGCTTGCAAGATGGACACGAAGAGTGAGGGCTTGCACTCGCTAGATGTGGAAGGTGAAAAGTCGTTGTTTATGGAGAATTCTCCAGACAAGAGCAACACCGGTGGATTCCAGCAGCTGCAATTCTTCGCACCCTGGCTTCGGAGTCTGCTTCCACTCTTCACAATAAGCGAAATTCTGGAAAACATCTCGGTGGACGCTGATTTGTGAACATTTGTTGACTGCGACTTTTTGCTCATTTGAGCACCATGCCCCTTCCTTTAACACCCTGTATGTATATCGTTGCATTGGCTGATGGTGATTCTGAAAAGCAGTGAAATAAGCAGTTGTGTCGTAATTTAATGTGCTAACCCGGAATTTGCCTGAAGGGACTGAGGACAAAGAAGAAAACATCAGTGAGGACAGTTTTCATCCTGGCCGAGATTTGAGCTGGGCACCTCCCGGATATATGTCAGATGTTTTTAAGGTTTGCGAATGAAATTCTCCATAGACTAAGTAATTCGTTTTCAACTGCATCAATTAGGGTGTCAGTGATGACTGGCAAAATATATGGAATGAACAGTCACAATAGGTTTTTGGGTACAATTTGAGAGGTTTCCTGGAGAAACCGAAGAAAGCGACTAGACCTCTCTCTCTACACTGAGCCTTCGGTTCGAGATTCGAGCCCGGGACCTTCTGAATTCGATGTAAGAGTGCAAGTTGAGAGCCTCGGTTGTCTCTTGCTATAAGATACAAGTTTCACAAAAGCCTCCCATTACGTGGTATCTTGCATTAGAATCACAAAACGGAAGAACCGCAGGTCCACCAACAGTTCTTAAAATCCTGAAGATGACCAAAGTTGGTCGAAACATGTACTGCAATGTATAGAAACTTTTAAATAAGGGTAGAAATATGTAATGTGTTTATGTAAGAAAATTTTAAATAAGTTTTAGAAGGACGCGTTACACGTGAGACAATGAATCACTGACAACTGTTGAACACTAATGATAATAGTAAGTAGCATACTTAATACTGCATACAATAAGAGACACTAGACGAAACTATAATTCGATCATATGGACCCATCTGAACACGAATCCAGCAGCTAGCCAATAAGCTGAATTTCATACACAGAGCAATATTTGCAGGACTGCAGAACTTCAGGGGGAATAGCAGGCTTTGTGAGTGCAACCTGGAACTTTCGTTATGAACTACAATCCATATCCGCCCAAGCCGGGTGTGGGGCACACCCAACCTCCTATATTGGTGGCTATTTCCCCGAGGGTAAAGCCTCCAGGACGTGAAGCTGTCTACAAAGCTACAATTAGTGTAGACGTCAAGAATACGTGGATCTATACTTCAACTCTCCCATACATCTTCATGGTGTAGTCATTAATTAGAAAAGCACAGGGATAAATTCACTTTTACCGTTTTGCTATAAGATGATACATGTCATACATAAAACTACACGCACATAGACATATATATATATATATATAAAGAGATAATGAAACACGAACAGCGAAGTAAACAGTCTGTGGACACAAACATGAGTGTGTCACCTCGTCGGGGTGGCAGGACCCAGTATTCTGTAAACCAGAAGAACATGCCAGGGAAATCGAGTCAATGACTATCTTGGTAGCTGGTAGGAGGAAGGCCACAACGGGTGGATGTGACCCGACGGCCGTCGTGAAGGCAGCACGTCTACGGAAGATGACCCAAACATCCTCTGAGAGGTGGAAGCCCCACAGCAACGCTCGTAACGTGGCCACAGTGAACTCTTTCCTACTGATACGCCTCAAAGAAAGAACCATACTTACCCTAAAGTTCTACCTCAAGCTTACAAACATCGTCCGTCTGGTACACGAGACAGAGGAAGACGATAAAGCGGGATACGTAACAATATTAGAGACCGAATCAGGTGGTGAAGAGAAGAGGAGGAGAACAGGGTTGCTCAATAGGCCTACATACAACGTTAAAATGGTACGTGATTTGGTTTACTGTTACATACTGAGCTCTGATTTGTCTTGCTGCTAGTTGGAAAGAAAGGTATGTAGTTTGACAAGAAGAGGCTTAGGAGAATCTTTGAGCCCAAGAGAGACGAAATAGTAGCAGGATGGAGCACACTACACAATAAGGAGTTCCTAACTTGTAGTCTTTGTCGAATACAAGTAAAATAACCAGGACAGGATGAGATGTGCACGGTATATAACACGAGTGAGAGAGAGACAAGATGCATATAGGATTTGGTGGGAAAGAGAGCACTATGAAGAGGATATATTAAAATGGATAGGATGGGATGGTAAGGGCCGGATTCATATGGCTCAGGATAGGGACCACTGGAGGGCTCTTGTGAGCACGATAATTAAAACTTGGGTTCCATAAAATGTTGGAAAATTCGTGGAGTAGCCGAGCGACTTATAGCTTTCCAAAAATGATTGAGCTTCATAACGTTAGCTAATTCTTATTTGGAAACGCTGAGAGACACACTTCGTGTGTGGACATATACGATGTCGGCCCACGTGACCACATCCACTCCACTTAATGCATCTCGTGTAGTGGAAGTGTTGCAAATCGCGGTCAGCGCAGCCGTAACCGGATCATACTTATTCCTCAAAATTAAAAACTAGCTTTTGGGCTCTAATTTCCCCAGTCACCCCACGTCCTCATCACCCTCCCACTCCTCTTCTGCCCTACACGCGACCCTATGCGCCAGACCTTCCACACCCTCCCGCCAGCCGCCGTGCGAAATTGCCTTCCAGCCTCAGTCTGCCAGTGAGCTCGATAAATAATAAGTAAAACCTCTGGCCAGGCAGCCCCCCCCCCGGCCCCTCGTCCCGCGAGTAATGTCAGTCCCACTGTTTAATCCATCATTCAACGCAACAACGTGCCCGGAAGAACAACCCGGGTCTTCGGTCTGAGGCCTTTTCTAATGCAAAATATTGAGATGATGTGAGGGTAGAAAGGTGGAACCCGCGTTGGTTGTATTACGTTTCAAAATGCGTTCGAAAATTCTGCTTCTTTCTCTGTTTAGAAAATAAGCGACAGTGACAGTGGGAAGACCCACTCTAGATTTGACTCCACAAGGTTTCCGTCGCCGCTCATATTATCTTCGTTTGAAAAGTATATTTATTATAATTCGTACTTCATGTTCTGGAAACAGCCAGACTTTAATGTTTATTCTAGATTCGATTTAATATTTCCAAAATGGATTCTCTAATACGAGCTTCATTTTGACTACATTAAAAAGACGTACCGACATTTGAATTGCAATATATTTTCAAAACGGGTTCGACTGTAAGCTTGACTTCGAGATTCTTTCCAAAACAACTTCAATTGAAAATTTAGGTCCAGTTGGACTGAATAATTTCCAAACGCTGTATTGTTCTTCTGTTCGTAGTCCCTTTGGAACAATGGCATTCAGAAGGTGAACTTCAATTTGGACTACATAGATCCAAAATACATTATTTTCGATTTCGTCTTCACACTCGTTTGGTAAGTAGCGACCAACGCTTAATACCATCCAGTTCAGAGCCTGTTTTCTTGTTTGCTTAAAATGGTGAATATTTAAACATATAAAACTATAATTTTGCCTGTGGCTTTGTGTGCTTGTGAACATTGGTTTCTGACGTTAAGAAACGAGCATACATTGACCGCGTTCCAGAATATGGAACTGTAAAGAATATGTGGTCCTAAGTAGAATTACGGCATGTACTGTCTTCGCTCGCTTGGAAACCGGGATCGTGGGTTTGAATCCCAATCAGGGCATGGATGTTTAGTTTGTGTGTGTGCTTTTCTGTGTTTGTGTACGGGTAGAAGCCTTGCGACGAGCTGATCACCCGCCCAAGGAGTCCTACCGAATGTGTAAGATCTAGAAAAACCGAAGTGAACGGAGAAGTTCATGGAGGTAGGCCTAGGCCCACTTGGGCTGTAGTGCCAAGGGGGGGAAAAAAGGTGGAATTACAGAAGATGACGCTGGTGGAAAGTACATGCATATAAAGAGCTGCATAAATTGTACTCCTCTCNAATTGTTCAATTGATCTAATCCTTCCAGCCGCACTATGGCCCTGGGGTCGACTCATCCTCTAACAGAAATGAGTACCAAGAACATTCTTGGAATATTCTCGGGGGTAAAGGGCAGCCGGCGCGTAGGGCTCACAACCTTACCGCCGATTGTCTAGAAAATGTGGGCACCTCAACATCTCACAACCCTAGGGCCTCCAGGGCCTGTTACAGGGATACCTTTATTTTTTTTCTTTTACTTATGTAAAACGGTAATGGATAATGACATATATAAATAACTGTGCGACGTATTTCCGGACAGTTGCAGAGCCCGATAAAGAAGGAAAGTATGAGAAATGGTAAACATACTCGTATAAGGAAGAAAAACAGGGAGCAACACACAACAGCGGTCAAACAGTAGGATTGTTAATTCAATACACGGTCAAAAGGGAGAGTGATAGGCATAAAACCCGAACTTTAGCAGCACGTTTTAATTTAATTAAAGCACTTTCATTTATCAATAAAATTAATATGTCCCTAAGCAGACTCCATCAGACACTCTTGACAAGTACAGAAGCAGAAAAATATATGACTGCAGATATATTTGTAATGCAACGTGCGGGCCCAGACAGACTTTGCAATGCAAATCACGTTTAGAGCCATCTTCACTTCTTCATTGCTGCGGACGAAGAAAGTGATCCAATAGCAAAGCCTACTCCCAAGATGTGCATTCCAAACCATAAACGCTGCACCAAACGTCCCATTAGAATGTGTGGAGTTCCGGCTTCGTATTCGGGAGGTTCCTCGTTTGAATATGGGACTAAAGACAGGTCATCATAACTAATGAATTTCGTGGTTTCCTTCAGTGCTTTCAGGTCAATGCTGATATAGTATCTCAATTATGCCAGACCGCTTCCTACCACATCCTTCCCAATTCATTACTGATGAACCGTCCTACCCCTGGACTTTGTACAGTCTGAGTTACTGAGAGCATACATTACTAAGCAGATGTCTCAGAACGCACTCTTCCTTCTGTGCAATTTATAGAGTATCCTCGGACATTCAGGTCTGGTCAGTATGAGTCCTCTAATTTGTATCTACCGCGTAAAAGTGGCACAGAATTTCTTCCACTAACTAGTTTACACCCAACAAATTTTTAAGTTCTCTGTCTCCTTTTGGTAAGGCGAACCTAACAGAAAACGCCCAGAGATAATATGAAATTTACTCCTTGCTCCAGAAAATACTAAAGTTACAAAGACAAAACAACTCCGTCCAGTGTAACTATTGAAGTTCTTACTACTTGAAAACTTAACGCCCTTACATCATCAGAGGGAACATCGATACTTTTTTGGAAACTACTATCACAATGGGTGTTTTTGAGTGTTAAAATACATATACATACAATGTTTGTAATGCACAATATATATAAAACCCAAAATTTTCACAACTACGTCAGCTTTCTTGGCATATTAAAGGTTTTAAAACTTTAAGTTAAAATTTATAAAACAAGTAGGTTCGTNATATACCAAGAAAGCTGCTGTAGTTGTGGAAAAGGGGGATTTTGTATATATTGTGCATTACAGACATTGTATGTATATGTATCTTAACACTCAAAACACCTATTGTAACAGTAGTTTCCAAAAAAGTATCGATGTTCCCTCTGATGATGGTCTATAGGGACCGAAACATGTAAGGGCGTTAAGTTTTCAAGTAGTAAGAACTTCAATAGTTACACTGGACGGAGTTGTTTTGTCTTTGTAATTTGTGTGACGGACCAGAATGAAACAAATCAAATACTAAATTGATGTAATGAACTGCCTCCTCGTGTCGGATGCAACATCCAGCCTACTCCGGTATTTTGATCTTGTTGCTGCATATTTTGAAAATCAACCGTCAAATAAGCAACCTGTGGAATGCGGAAGAATTTGTGAGAAATTCCGTTGTAGACAAGTATGGATATTCCTGAAAGAGACTGCATCAGAATTAAGTTATTTGTAGTTCAACGAGGTTTTGCTTCAGATTAAAAATACAGGTAACAGAGTCTTTAAATCCTTCGTCGACAGGTCGTCTGATGTTTCCGTAAGTGAAAATGAATTTCTCAGGCAGGATGCACCGTCTGAAGCAGAAATGTGCAGTGCAACCACAGAAGAACTGAATGAATTCAATGTTAATCATTTCCTGCAGCTCACTTTCATAGTCTTTCACAAATTATTTAGAGTTGAAAAACATTGCTTCCTTAATTTGTCTTTGAAATAAAGCAATTATGTTCGTATAGCGAACCTGGAAAAGTTGTTCAATAACAGTTACACGCTATACGCTCTACATGAGGAGCAGTTACATCTCCAGTTCTTTCAAGCCAACGGTGAGAATACTATGCGTGTAAATGCATACCTCGGCATTTACAGCAGTGGATGATTGCAGCCTGTGCCTCAGTATGATGCTGAAGCCTGAGATTCTCCGGCTCCTATCGGATCTGCGGGTGGTATTTTCTTTTGAACTATCTTCCTAAAGCTACCGACCCATCATAAAATGTGCAATCAAGCACAAGCGGTAGCATTAAATTATATGAACAAAATGAGAGATACTCAGAGAAACACTGATTATTTATTCCCCACAAATCCGATGTGTCAGTAACACTATAAGCCTAAGAAGGTAGACATGGGTTGGAGGCAATGGATATACGTCTCAGCATTTGTGTAGCAAACACAACAATGTACCGAGGACATCGCTTTATACATAGCAGAGCTTCGGTTTTGCAAGTATGTATTAGTTACAGGGTTTTCTGTAAACACGGCTTATAATTAGCGGCGTCAGAACAGCGAATCGCGCAAATTAAGTATTTTCTGTTTACTTCAACGGCATTCGCCTAATATTACTCATTCAGTAGTTATGTAAAATTTCAACAAGTTTTCCAGAGATCACTTGGAAATTTTTCGATGAATTCGAACGTTCTGCGGAGCACAGTTTGGGAACCACTGATATCACCGAAATAAACGTTTGAAACCATTGAACTTAGGTCACCATAAAGGACGAGAAATCAGCCACTATGGCAGTTTTTGATAAGAGCAATGGGGACCTATGTATTGGTGTTCTTCCGCACAGAGAGATTTTGTATGCAGATAACAGCCGACACGCGACCTGGCGACTCAATGAAAAATTAAGAGTTCAAGGACGAAATGTCACGGAAAGAGTCACGTGTACGGAAAACAAAATGGCTGCGTAATTACCGCCATAAATAGGAAATATATATACACTGTAGATTAGAAGGGCTAGGTTTCAATCATATGAATCTACACCACAATTTTAAACAACATTTTGCATGCATCTCTCATCCCTACCATGAGAGCTATAATCCCATTTCTCTGTGCGGGAAGCTCAACGTTCGATTTGGGGATTGGATGCCGATTATTCTGAAAGGGCTTTCGTATTATTCTCAGTTCTTATAACAGGATAACGAAACAGTTCCAAAAAATTTGCCATGACCAGTTCCTTCAAAATTTATCATGACATGTCACATATGCAGTTGAATGCAGTTGTCGTTAAATGAACTGAAACAAATATCTAACAGAGTATTCTCCTGTAGGGCGACTTCCTGGTAAAATCGAGTAGGGCGGTGTCAGCAGCGCTCAAGAACTGAATTCCAGGGGAACACGATTGTAATCTGGCTTTAAATATCCATGACAAGAGAATTTCGCAGTGGTGGTTATGAACAGTTCTATCGTCCCGGACGTTCTAGATGAACTTGTAACCTCCAGCTTCATGGTTAAAAAGCAAGTCAAACGAGAAACCAGCACGAATAAGGTTGTAAGCTCAATGAACTAACGCCGTTACATCTTAACAGAACACTTCTTGGCTTTCAACACAAGTTACAAAGTGATAGAGACGGCTTGCCATAGGCCATATTGACAAGGCTGTAAGGATAACATTTAAGGCTCCGTGGTAATAGACGGTTTCTTGGTCACATGACAAACAGAGTTGTCGTCGTGCGTATCATGAGGACAATGCTAGCTGGGTGATTATTTTAATAGTCATTCAGTGATAGTGTGAGTTCGCTACTTAGTTAAAGAGATAATAATTTAATTAATTATTTGTTCAACCACTTAGCCATAAAGTTATCAGTCAATATGTCTGGAACCTAGTGAGGTATTTGGCTGGTTGGTTGATTGGTTGGTTGGATTGTCGGTTGGTTAATGGTTGGTTGGATTGTCGGTTGGTCGGTCGGTGGGTCGGTTGGTTGTTCAGTTACTGGTGTAATATGCCAGCCTGTCAGTAAGTCATGAGGTCAGTATGTGAGCGACGTACTGCATCTGAGAGAACGCCTCTCCTGTTAATGTGCCCATCCCCCGCCTGTTGCTTTGGGCGCGAAACGATCACGCCAGTCTGCGTGTCGTGTTTTGTATAGTTTGATGTTTATTTAAAAGAGTAACGTAGGGGTGGGGGAGAAACAGAGAGGAAGAAAGTGACACGTCCGTTTCACAGGTTCTGAAAAGTATTTATTTATTACCGATACTGACGAGAGCGCGACACGCAATGCCTCCGAGAGAACAGGAGAGCGAGGTGGCCGACCCGCTACCTGTAGCTTCTGTGTCGAAATTTCACGCCGCTGAAATTACGTTCTAAGGTTCATAACCATCTGTACGAGTCTGTCTGTGTGATGTTACATGTCCATTACAGTTTCTTGTTTAAGTAAATATGCTTTCATTGTGCTATAATGGAGGTTTCTAGTGTAATTATCAGGGCCCGGATTTTCATGACATGTCATCTTTTTTTCCTTGTATCCTATGCGATGCTGTTAAATATATAAAACTCGGATATGAGCTGCTGGTTACAGAAATGTAAATTTTATAGGTAATTTTTTTTGCCATTTTTTTACTTTTTTTTCCATTTTGGAGGTAATTTTTTGGTAAATTTTTGGACTTTTAAGGATATTTGTTGTCATTTTTGGCCATTTTAGGGAATTTTTCTTCATATGTTTTCTGAAATGTGAATAACATGGAAGCGAAGTGTTCTTTCTTTTCTCCTTTAGGTCATTTTTCTAGAGTTTTTCGGTCATTTTATAAGTATTTTTTTTATATTTTCAGATCATAAAAATCTGGGTCCTGCATATTACATTTTTGGGTCATATTTTAGGTAATTTTTCTGGATTTTTCGGTCATTTTATAGGTCAAGGTCATCAAAATCTGGGCCCTGGTAATTATGTAGTAACAAATCTTATGTTGCTGTATAATTATATGATGTTAGATGGCTTAGGAGAGTATATTGAGGTAGAAAAAGAGTAGAGATGCGAAAGGTTGGAGGGGTTTCAGAATTGGTGTGGAGGCCCCTTGAGAGACCTAAGAGTAGATCGGAGGTTAACATTAGAATGTAACGTATAAAAGAGTCTGGGTGTGACTCACATAATGGAACCAATAACGACGGGGAATGTGTAAAGACATTAACGGGAGAGGAATTTTTGACCAGCTAAACAACTCTCAGCTTCTGAAACAAGATATTTAACCACGGAGTTGATTGTTCAGTTACTTCGCTTTCTTTGAGCAGAGTTGTAAAGTGATGAATCTGCATATACTGATTTAAATACTATTATTTTCATCAATTTTCACCGATCATTATGTAATATGGGTAAGATTTAAGTTCCAAATGCAATATTTTGTGTTCTGCTGCCTGGAGATTGCTTATGCTTTGTTTCATCAAGTCTGGCAATTCATTGTCAGCCTATAAGTCTGTAATATCGTCTTGTGGCGTATAGGCCCATTGCTAAGCGGCGACTTTGTAAACAACTGTCGTTGCTAGGTAACGTCCGCAATATACACGTACACAACAATAGAACAACGGGGTTATGTAAGCCCATTCTAAGTAACGGTTTGTAAACACATTCCCTCGGAAACGAACAGGCGCGCAAACTAGAATAACGGTGCTTTCGATGTGGTCCGCTCCTAGAAGTTATCATGAAGACAATTAAGTTGACCAGTTCAGTTGGCAGTTGAAAGTCAGCCTGTGAAGAGAAGACCAGGAGACTGGTGTGAAATGGCCGCCAGCCTGAGACCCAGTTTGTTGATCGCTGGCACTTCAGTTGAGAAGAGATGGTGTTTTAGTTGAGCTGAGAGTTGACAAGGGTCAAGGAGGATGAGATGGGCAGGGCATGCAGTACGCATGGGAAACAAGAGCAATGCTTATATGATTTTGGCTGGAAAGCCAGAAGGAAAGAGACTACTAGAAGAGCCCATACGTAGGTGAGAGGATAACATTTAAATGGATCTTAGAGATGCAGGATGGGGTGATATTGACTGGATTGATCTGGCTCAGGACAGAGACCAGTGATGGGATCTCGTGAACACGGTAATAAACCTTCGGATTGCATAAAATATTGTGAAATTCTTCAGTGTGTGAACGACTGGCAGCTTCTCCACAAGAACGCAGTCACATAGAATTAGGTTTTTATTGCTAGTAGGGTGGGACAAGTCCCTTGTACTGCGGCCACTTCTGGCCTATTGTACCAGCCCCAGATGATAGGTGAGGGTGATTGTGGAGCAACTGGTGGAATGAAGATTGACAGGGGAAACCGAAGTACTCGGAGGAAACCTGCCCTAGCGCCACTTTGTCCACCACAAATCCCACTTGACCAGACCCGGGATCGAACCCGGGCCGCCGCGGTGGGAAGCCAGCGACTAACCGCTTGAGCTATGGCGCGGCCCTACTTAGTTAGTTAGTTAGCCTCGTATGGTAGGATGACTGGTGAATGGTTCCGAAGGAAGAGGTCCTGGCATAATCGAGGTAACACTGTGACATTTTCCTGGAGTGACTAAGAAAAACCGCGAGTACCCTCAGTCGCGATAGGCACAGTCCAGGACGCTACTCGACTCGAGCACATCAGAAATACAAACCTACAGCTTCACTGCCACGCCAGGCCCCTCGGTAACTACCACACAGATAGACCAAAGAGAGGACCACTGAAATAATATGGATGGGAGGAGGAGGAGGAGGGCAACATCAGAAAGAAACACAAAAGAGTGAAAAAGAGAATATGAAAGGAAAGGCCAAAGGGAAGGAAAGAAACAGTAAATACAGAGCAGCGAGATAGTAGCTACAGGTAGATTCACATATCCTGTGGAATTCCAGTTTACACTGCCAATTAGTAATATTTAATCTTCGTAAATATTCATATTTACAATAAAATTCTTTGAACATAGAAGAAACCTGGCAAGAGACTTGCCAAGTCCATAACTACGAAACGCACAGTTAAGTTTCCCGAGTCTTATGTTAGTTCAGCAGAAGGTAAAAACACACGCTGTTACCAGGTCATCTCCCATAGCACAGAGTAACACTATCTGCCTTATCTGCGAGGAAGGATGTGTCATTACTCCCATGCAGCCTTATCAGTGACACGGACTTCCTAGAGAACACACCGGCGTGTGGAAGAGACGCCATTACAGTATCCTGACACGTAAGAGATTGTAATGTTATCACATGACCGTACTCCGCAATAAGTAAAAAGAAAAACACGGGTAAGACATTTCAGAGTTTGGTGAAAAATGGATCTAAATGCATTTTTATTGTTTTTGACGAAGGAAACAAATCCAATGACAAAGAAAGGGATAATGGAATGAAAAGGAAGAATCAAACAACAAAGAAGACAAAGAGATAAAACAAGAAGGATTTAAAGCTCAGGAAACCGTCAAAACAAAGATGAATGGATTTCAATGGATACAGAAGCCATATTCAATTCACAGAACGATATGCTCCCGTAGGCTTACATATGTTTCGTAACACAACAGCTTCCTGAATTATGTTGTATGTCGCCTCGTGATTTCTTCTCTAGGTAACCGGATGCAAATTAATTCTGTGTCAAAACAAAAGGCGTAACTAACCACATCAATGGTATCGGTAACAGAAAACTCCGTACGGAGGTACAACCTCTTTGCACCAACTGCTCAGACGTGGAACCTCAAGGACTCGAACTGAATGTTGCGTGTGGACGTTATTGAAATAGGATATGTAAAATTTATCATGCCTACTACCACACTTTAAAAGCTTTTGCTGTTGATTTGAATTTGTAAGGTAGTAACGGCTTCGGACGCAGAAAGTCAGGAAGCCATGTTCTATCCGATTTGAGTGTGACACGTTATGTTATGTAGAAGTCTATACACTTTTACAGTAAGTTGTGCATTTCCCAGAGTAAAATAAATAAAATATGTGTATGTATTGGAAGAAAATATTTTGGGAATATATATGACACAAGACGCCTTTCTACCATAATTCTCCTTCCACTGTCCTTTTCCAGCACATCATAACAACAATGATTTACTCCCCCTGACAAGCGTTAAGGTATTTTTTGCTCCATTTTTAGACTTTTTCAGGTGTGACCAGAATTTAATACAATAAATCTATCTTTAATCTATTAAAAGTTAAAGTAAATGTATCCCTGTAGCAAGACGCGGAGGCCCAAAGTGTTGTGAGATGTTGAGGTTCCCACATTTTCTAGACAATCGATTCATAGATAGCGGTGAGGTTGTCAGCCTTACGCACCGGGCGCCCTTTACACCCAAGAATATTCCTGGTACTCATTTATGTTAGAGGCTGAGTCGACCCCAGGGCCATAGTAAGGCCGGAAGGATTAGGTAAATTGAAAAAATCCACTTATTCGTGATTCGATCCAGGGACCTTCCGGCTTTGTTTAATATAATTATCTTATATTATGTTATTTAAAGTTTTGAAATTTCCAAATAATCCATAATTATGCAGGTAAGTAACTAAAAAATACAACACCTGGCTTCACAGAGAAGAAACATAGAAATATTTTATTTTACATAACCTCAGGGTTTAGTGCTGATAAAGACAACTTACACGTATCTAGGATACATCCTCCTCGTTCTCAGTTGACACAAACTCAACACAGATCTTTCAATACAGCTGTCATTTGTTCGACTGCTCCCCAGGCGACGTCAGTCGGTATTTTTTGATCATAAATGGTGCTATTAAGAATTACAGCATCAGGGTTTCGATGTTTTCTTTGGAGAACTTCTTAAAGAAATATACGAAGTATTACTCTTTGGGAAATTCCCGCACATTAGCTATAGGCCTACTTCTAATAAACATTAATTAAGGACAAAATTCACGTTACCTGAAAATCTGAAATAGATGATTCTCGAATAGAATAGGCCCTACAGACCAATACATATATATAAGTGGCACGCGAGTGGCAGTCCGGATTTGCATGTAGGGAAATGAGCATAGCAAGCATAGTCTACGTTAATTCAGCTACCGTAATTGTTCTGCTATGCAGATATCAAACGTGCACCACGCTGTCATAATTCACACAGCAATAAATAGTTGACACTTCCTTTCTGTGTATTAATTACATGGCACGAGAAATATGAAAACAGACTATAATTTAAAATTTCTTAATACTGTCACGAGTATCAGAGACTAAAGACGGGGTTCGGACTGGTAATTGAATTCATTAACCATCTACAGATCGTAATTAGAAATAATTATTATACTACTGCTGATTTACAATATTTACAATCACTCCACACTAATCTTCTCAGTCTATTCCCACTGGTCTACACTATACGATTCCTGGGAAAGGATTTACAACACAGGAGATATAAAAGTCTCACAAAATTACACACTCCCAATATCGCTGTACTATAGCACATGTAACGTCACACACTAATTCTTCTAATTCTTCTTCTGGCCACACTGCTGTTCCCTTGAAACTTCGGAACTCAAGTGAAGTTAATTCCTATTCCCGTATTCTCTCATATCCTCTCGACACGGACCACGCACAGAAAGCACAGTTCTACTGTTGCGTAGCGCAGACCACACAAATAACACGTGTCACGTGTCAGACTGCGAGTTCGTTGGTCCGTTACCAGCACTGGGCGTAGCGCGGAAGACACAACAAACACAGCTTCATCTATTGTTTCCTATTGGAGAGTGTTTACAGAGCTATTGCCTGGCAACGCGTTGATTAAATACGCTGCAATATTTTATGATTTAACATTACTCTGATTTAAAACATGATACAGAAATATTAGGCCAAATGTTCGTCAGTGTTTGCTACTTCAAGTAGGCCTACACTTGACGAGAGTATGTGACGGACGCTCCCATTACTAAACAAGAGAGGTCGAAAAGGTACGGTCTGCTGTAAAGCATGAAGGGCAGTAAAAATATCCTTACATCTGCTTCTGTAAGTTTCGTTACCGTTCCTCCAAGATTCAGCACATTAGAAGTTCGTTATGCTGCTCCATCTGTGTACTACACACAAGAGAAAACTATTTGTGTCTTCATTTCGTAAAGCATACATTACATTCTCAGACTGAATTACGTACCCGAGATCTGTATTTTAAAGCAGTCCAGCGGTTTAAACGGTAAGAATTTTGATAAAATTATTCAAACGAAAACTGGGGGAAGGCAAAAGAAAGGGACAGGAAAATGAGAGGAGAGTGAGTATAAAAAGAACAAACTCCGTGGTCTGTAGTCCGCAAGCGAACTATACCGACCAAACAACTGCCGCTTTTCGGCGGAGTTAGTGCCAACTTTTGCGGATAGAGGATGTCACGTGGTCATCGCAACGGATAACGGGAGTGAGTATGAAGGAGAGAAACACAGAAATCACGGGTATAAGAGAGGAGCAAATAAAGGAGAGGAAGCACAGAAAAAAAGAATAGAGGGGGAAGAAAGAGCACACAAAATTGGATATATGTTCCATGGAAAGCGGAGCTTATAATGATTTGTTATGGGGCCAAACTAAATTGTGTGAACTTCAAGTCTAGAACTCTAACACCAAATTCTGTCCAAGTCCGTTTAGTACACGTGTCAAATTTATACGTTTCGTATAAAGGACGCATAATGAATCTGACACGCTTGCAAATGCTGGCCTTTGGGGAACCCTACACTGATCTGAAGGGTAGCTGCACTCGAGGACTTCGCCGTACCATGACATGAACCGCTGAGGTAACTTCTGCAGGGATTATTTAGCCCGGAAACATGTTGCTGTCATAACATTTTTGTTTGCGTTTGCACGAACCATACTATAAAAACAATCTCAAAATTTTAAATATTACATTGCAAAGAAAATCATCTATATGAAATTTACTGAACGTCGGTAGCGTGCAGATACTCGACCGTAGCCCTGGGACTCATAAGAGGTGACAAAAAGGGAAGTCCCGAATCTGAGACAGTGAAATGTGGTTTCGAGTCCCACGGAACTATACAACACAAAAACATCTAAGTGTAATTTTTTACAATATTATAGTTTTGAATTTTATTAACTTTTATTTTATATTTTATATTATTCTTTATAAATATTTGTAATAATTCTGTAAAAGAAATTAATATGTGATGATTCAGATATAATGTTGAATGTATTGACTATGTATAGAACCAGATACACTGATTATTGTAATAATGTAATACATATCATGTGAAACGCAATGTATAATTTAAGACAATTCCTATTAGGGTATATTTCCCCGATGATGGCTTTTTAATGAGCTGAAACATGTAGCAAATTATACCTCTAAAATCAATAAACTCACTATACACACTTGATGCGAATGAGAGTATTAAGAATTGTGTTGTGAAGAATAAAAATATTTGCTACAAATTAATACGACAGGGTCGGTCACAGTAGCCGAGCGGTCCAAGGCATGCACTGTCTTCGCTCGCTTGGAAACCGGGATCGTGGATTCGAATCCCATTCAGGGGATGGATGTTTAGTGTTTGTGTGTGTGTTTTCTGTGTTTGTGTACAGGTAGAGGCCTTGCGACGAGCTGCTCACCCGCCCAAGGAGTCCTACCGAATGTCTAAGATCTAGTAAACCGAAGTGAAACGAAAAATTTCATGGAGGTGGGCCAAGGCCAAAATTGGAGCTGTAGCACTAAAGGACAAAAAAAAACACACACACACACAACAGGATGCAGTCCTTGAAGATTATAAATATTGATTTATATGTGAAGGGAAATGACGCCAAGTCGAATGGGCTAAGCAAAATCACAGATAAAACATTTGGAAACCGTGGTTTTCATGCCACCCGTATCATAGGTAGTCAAGCCGCCTTATGCCCTTCACATGTAAGCTGACAATGCTGAAAGCTCGGGGNGATAACCACTCCCCTTTTTCCTTTGCAACGGAAAGGTAAAGATGGAAAACTGTCGGGGGGGGGGGGTAATTACAAAAAATATTTTTAAAACTAGAATAGTCTAGGCATAAGCAAAACTTTCCACCCTTGCTTATGTATTTTACGGCTTTTAGGAAAAACGAACCTCAAATATAATAAACTTTACAAACATCAAGTTTATGAACAGCAATTAAAATTCCCTCACGACTTGAGCTGGGTTTCTTACTTTATCAATGCACACATACACGTATCTTGAGAAAAATACTTGTCTCAGAACATACATGGAGCTTTTCAATCAGATAAGGTATAAATGGTTATGAAACTTAAATAAGCACAACATTAACTTATCCGAACAGTAAACTGAAATGAACAACCGTTAGCGTGTTCGAATCCAGTCACGGTTGTCTTTCACAAGAGATAAGAAGAAATTTGCCTTCTTGCTGATTATATGACATTATATATTTAGAAAGTAGTCTTCTGGGATTTGGCACCGTGTATATGTGGTGTAACTGACGTTTCGGAGGAACGTCAGTTAACACCACATATACACGGTGCCAAATGCCAGAAGACTGCTTTCTTCATAAAATTATACCGATTAAATTGAAACAAAATAAATATTTATCTGTCTAGAAAACTGAGGTTCTCTTGTAAATCAGCTAGTTCACTGAGCAAACGAGGTTCAACGCTGTTACTTGTTCTTCCTGAAGCAAATCAATAATAAACTCTGTACTCCTGTATTGAAAACAAGCATCTCCCACATTGTCGCATCGGCCATTCATTGCGATGTTCATTTACTGCAGATACAGGACTAGTTATAACATGCCTAATTAAAAGTGCCAACATTGATTTTACTATGTGCATGTTAGCGTTACATTACGCAATTCCATCATTTCTCAGAATTCACAGGTATTCCTGCATTAATTGAACGATTTAGTTAAGGCAGTTACGGAGAAAAAAAAAGATTAACTAGTTACGTCACAGAACACATAGTTACTCAATGACCCAAATATGTTACGACAGTAAAAATGCAAAATAATGAGGATGCTCTAACCTAACCCAACCTAACCTAACCTAAGACCGGCCTAGCTACCACGCGGGAGAGGTCCATGTGCTGTTGGGAATGTGTAAGCAGCAGTCAATGTGGATACAGGAAAGCAAGCGCAAAATAGGCAATGCAATTTCACACTTTAGACCTGCACATTATCTGCTCCCGGCTAGATATACTGCGGAATAGGTGATTAATGTACATAAATATGTAGGACTTCATACCTGAACTCCAATGTACAATTATTACACAAAGTTTGCCTGTGGTTCTGTATGGGTGTGAAATTTGGTCTCTGACATTAAGGGAGAAGTTTTCCCGCGCTGCTGTATGGGTATGAAACTTGGTCTCTGACATTAAGGGAGGAACATAGACTGAGGGTGTTAAGGAGAACATTTGGACCGCAGAGAGATGAAGTGACAGGGGGTTGGAGAAAACTGCATTATGAGGAGCTTCATAAATTTACTTTTCTCCAAGTATATTTAGAATGATCAAGTCAAGGAAGATGAGGTTAGCAGGGCGTGTAGCACGAACGGGGAGACGAGGAATACGTATAGGATATTGGTGGGAAAACCAGAAGGAAAGAGACCACCGAGAAGACCAAGGCGTATCATATTAAAATGGATCTTAGAGAGGTAGGATGGGGTGGTATGGATTGGATTGATCTGACTCGGGATAGGAAGTACTGGAGGACTCTTTAGGACACTATAATTCCGTATAATGTTGGGAAATTCTTGAGTAGCTGCAGAATTGGCGGCTCCGGAAGAAAGGCTCAGCTCCATAAGTAAGTAAGTAATGGAGAAGAAAGTAGGAAATATAAAAAAATTATGGATTAGACACTTAACGGTGACCTACATCTACAGTAAAATGTCTGTTTCATCAAGTACACATGCAGCCCAAAATACCTTTCAAGNTTGAAAAACATCATAACTAAAGATTTTTAAAGTGCTACTACAAGAATATCAAATTTGACGTGTGCAACATAATCTACATACCAGACATATATCAACGATGTAGATGTTGATAATACGAAGAATATGACATTGTGTTTTTAAATGTTAAATTTTAGACTGGGGTCAGTGTGGCAGCAACGTTAAGAGTATACACCTGATGATGGCCGATAGAGGCCGAAACATGTAGTGTAGAAAGAACAAGATCAAAGACATATAATATATATTGTTTGCACTTGGGACGGAATTTGTGTCATTTATCATAAAGGTAGACCTAACAACACGATCCGTTTGGCAACATGCAAATTTCCTGTACAACTTTCCAGAATATCAATGAATTTAAAATTTCAGATTCTTAGGAAGTGGAGACTGTATTACGGATACGAACACACATTAAACATTCCGGTCATCGTTTCAGATACCAAATTTCATCTTAATCCGTTCAGTAGTTTCAGAAATGAGCTACAGGAAGAGACACGATCGGATGCTACTATAAAATAAATCGATTCGGAAAATTCACAATCGACGTTAAAGCCTTCGTTCGGAGATACGTGGTTAAGATGCATTACTGTACAATCGGGGTTACCGAGAGAAGCTTTTTGAACTCGGTGTTCTAGATCAAAGAATGTGGCATGGAGGGTGTAGACGGGGTATGAGATGCGGTCCACTGGAGTCATCGTGCCCACGCTTAATTAATCGTGAAATATAATGGCCTCAGGGAGGTGGGAAGTGAGGGGAGACCAGGCCGCTGCTACTAATTAAATAAAACTGCCACAGAACCCTGCAGGAGGGTTCCTCTGGTTCTTTCCCCCCACTCCTCACCAGTATACTTAGGAGGGGGAAGGGGGAAACGCGGAACTCTCTATGGATAATTTGAAATATTAAGCAACTTCGTACACTCTTAAACAGAACATGTAAGTAGGTTCCTCTCTAAGAATAGTCTCAGTTTCCAAGATTTTATTTATTTATTTAACGTTCATTTATCTATTACATAGGACACATAGCTGAAACGACAGTATGGGGCAACACAGAGTGGCCTATTGTACGGCCCTGTCGCACATTTGCATGAAAGGGCTAGATAATGCACAGAAAACCTCAGCTGGAAGGAAATGGGGTGTGAACCATGTATAGTAAGGTTCGACAATCGAAGTTGGGTTAATGCAGACTTCTGTGTTGTTAACCTCGCTTTACAGCGTTTGTTACGTTGCTAAATAACTTCATTAGCTCCACGGTTTACACTCGTACTGTGTCGGACCAAGCGCTATAATAAATTGGAAAGAACACACTGGTGGAATGTATGTACTGGGAGGGAAACGAGAAAAGCAAGAGGATAATCGGTTCACAAGTCAAGATTCGAGCCCGAGAAGCACGCCGCTACTCTTAATACCCCAAATTACGAGTACATTTAGAGCAGCCATGACGTCAGTCCCCGTTTAGTTCATTCAATTTCGTAAATTACACAGGATCGGAAGACATGAGGAAGATTATCGATAAATTACAAATAACTGATCGTGGCCGATATTAAAGCCTCATTATCAACATCCACCGGAAGACTGTGGGAAGGGAATGAGCAACCTCTCAAAGAATCATGATACTAGTTTCCGTTCATGTCTTCGAACCTAGTAACTCTCGAGTAGTAGTTGCTGTAGTTGGCCCAGACTTCCCTGTCTTCTAGTTCGTCTTCACGTGAAGTCGTAAAGAGCAACTGTAATACAAAATCAAAACAAAACAAATTCCGTGGTCTATAGTCCGCCAGCAAACTATACCGACCGAGCTACCGCCGCTTGTCAGCGAAGTTAGTGCCAACTTAGGCGGATAGAGGGAATCACGTGGTCAGCGCAACGGATCCCCACGGCCGTTAATCTAGGTTTTCTAGACCGGAGCCACTATTACCTTGAAACAGCTCAGCAATTATCCTCACAAGGCTGAGTAGACCCCGTTCCAGACCCACTACTTCTCAGAAACTCTGATAGCGCCGGGAATCAAAGCCGGGACCTCTGGATCTGTAGCCAGGAACTCTGAACGCTAGACCACAGAGAAGGTCGAGCAACTGCAATTCGAAAGCTAAACAACCTCGTATCATGCCAGGTTCTTACTCCCATTAAGATAAGCATCCCCAATCATACGTATTTCTCACTTTTCAGTGCAGAGGCTTAAGCGACAAGCAGACGAACAGTATCCGTCATGGTTTGGATGTTTTTGCTGCTTTGCCTGAGGGGTTCCCATCCCCCGTCAACTGTTCCTTAGGGAGACAGATAGATGGGGCCATCGCGTGTTCCATGCATGTACCACGTCCACTCGTCCCACTGAAAGTCTCCACATTGTTTCTTGTTGTTCCCAAACAACATAGGAGTAGTTCTTCCTTCGGAAACCAATCAGTGCCCAGCTCCTCATTAACGAATATGGCGGCCGTATTGTTCTTATTTCCGTGATTTTGCAGTACAATGCTACTATCCGCTTCCAAATTCTGTTTCTAACGTCACTTGATTTTCTTCTAAAATTTCTCGCAGTAGCTACTATATCATATTATCTTGGGCCATCCGTCTTCACCCATTCTGTTTCTGCAGCCTCTTCCTACATGTGGTAATCTTTTTAACCACACCATCCTCCCTGCTCCTCATACATTTCAGCATCTATTTGTTGTAGCCTATAACTGCATAAAGATCTTATATGCTTTCGTTTGCTGCGAGAGGAACATAGAGAGAATGAAGAGAGGAAAGAGAAACCAGAAAGACATGTTTCCTCTAGAACTTCAGCAGCGCAAAGTGTCTTCTCAGTTTATGAACCAACCTAGGCTTTCAGATTTTTACTACCGCTTTCTACTAAATGTCTCATGCGCTCAAAATGCAGTCTCGCACAAACATTACTTTTTATTGGTAATTTAATCTGAGAATCCACGAATCACAGATGACCTTATGCTGTAGCTTCCCCAAAGTCAGGGGTCAGGTAATTGTCTCTCCCCCTTGCTAGGGTCGCATCGACTTCTCACTCTACCCCCACGTGGTCTATAAGTTTAACGTCATATATAAATGGCTCGATATGGCTATAACGCCAACTTTGTATGCGATGTATCGAATACCTATACTCGCGCCACCGTGTTCTGTATTATTAACACAGTCCACGGGTTGTGACCGTCTGGTCTTCTACAATGTTCCATGTAACAAATTAGTAACACAGTCCTCTTCATTTCTCTTAATATCTAGTGTCAACCTACAAGGAACGATATTCTGTCCTGAGCGCTGTACTGAAGTTTCCCGCTGTCGGATATTGTTAGCACAAAACCCAAAGTAACTAAACCACTTTAAAAATTGCAGACTGAGAAGGGCAAAGTAGAATAAATGTTCATTTTAATTGCACTGTTAAACAGACTAGGACGGATGGAAAATAAGCTGCCTCATTTCGAAAACAGTGTGAGAAGCGGTAAGTTATTTGCGAACAAAATTCGCTTTCTGTGTTTATGCATTACTTGAACGAAGTGAAGAGAACAAACGAATAAAGGCAGGTAGTACCTGCCCTCTGTCTGCAAATACTGAAAGACAAAATGTGTTATTTGTCATTGGCTCTGAAAGTAGAAGAACTTTTCAAATTTTGATCATGAGGGCTGCAAGGCAACTCTGACTGTAGACGATGCCCAGATCGAAAACAATTCAATTCCTTCAAGAACATACCGGGTATTAACTTCCTTATTTAAATTTAAGAAAATGCTTAGTCCCCAACGCCTTTTTTCTTTTAAGAGGATAATACTACTGATTATTTCAAGAGAATTATTTGTTACCATCTACAGTCTCATTAATCCTACATTAAAACAGTTTTGTGTACTAATTATTGTTTTGAAAACAATTCACGTTCTACAAATAAAATTCCGGTAAAAATAAGAGCCAGTACCTTCAAACCAGACTCTACTTTGTAGTCGACAATACTGGGCGCTGTACAGTGATTACATGAATTACAGAATATATTGCTATGTGATGAGTGATGCTGATGGTCCGGTTAGCGTCACAGTAAAGAGAGTAAAGCTTCTTAACATGCAAAGCGAACACTCTTCGTCATTTCATGAATGCTGACTGACAAGAAGGAAAGAGTTGAGAGCCAATAGAAGAAAGGGTGACAGATGTAAAGGAAGAACGGCAGACAGAGAAATAAAATGCATATAGAGAGGCACAAAAACTGGGAATTGAAGAAAGCAAGAAACAGGGATCTATTTATTATTATTAATATTATTGGAGGGGGTGGGTTTCCCCATGCACCGCGACTAATAGTCTATTGTAGTTCCCCTTTGATATTCTACCAGTCGCCATACCCTACCGGTACTGGTGCGTGCTATCAGCCCCGTTCAGCCAATGAGGTCGGCCCTCGGTACCTCGATACTTCCCCCATCTACCAGAGGCTACAGGGATCTAAGTAAGAAAGACAGAGATACATAGTACAGAAATAGTGACTAATAAATGAAAGAGGAACAAGAAATAAGAATGGGGCCGATAAAAGATATCAAGGAGGGAAGGTACAGTTGTAAAGAGAGAATTATTAGGAAAGTACATAGGAAGCTGGAGGAAAGAAAGACATATGAACGGAAGAAAAATAATGAGATAAATAAAGAGAAACAGATCATAAGGGAGGAGGAGAGACAGAGAGAGAAAAATTGTAGTAAGAACGAATGGACGCAAAATGATGAACGAAAAAGCAAACAGGTGACAATTCCAACACCAAAGGAACACAGGTTTCTTTTCGGCCCCAGAGCCTAGTCGACAGTTCATGTCATGCCTTCAAAACGACAATGGAGAAGGGACATTCTACATGTGTAAGGAAGGGTGAAAACGATTTATTCGAAAGACAGAAGGATGAATATAGCAACAAACTCTTACAGTGCAGCTGAAGGATGTTACATTTGCCGCGAAGCGTACTGAAAGCGTACATTAAGTGGAATGTGATTTGAAATGACTTAAAGGTTCCTGAATCAAGATCTGTGAACAGCGAAAATTACACTTATCAAGACAATTCAAATTCATGGTGTGATATGTAACCTTGCCTCTGTTTAACAGTATACAGACCAATTATGTACAGAGTATCAATATTACGAAGTTTCCTTGCTTAAAATCATAGTATCAAGGAGAACGGGTTCTGAAAAGCAATCTCCATTATGGAAGGCAGGTAAACCAGACTTAACAGGAATCCCCAAGTTCCTCTGTGATTCTTGGGGACTGCATGGGATGGCTCTCCGATGACAGACAGCCGCTTGCAAGAGCACATGTTTCTTACAACACGTATAGGTTTATGGCGTCAAGAAAAGAAGAGTTGCGAAAGAAACGGAAAGACGCTGTACTGGCCTGTTTTACAGAAAATTGTTTCTTTTTTCAAACAGAAACCTAGAAGAACTGAGGGAGACCGGCCGAATGAGAACTCCAACCAAATTCTCAATCATATAATCACCAGGGGCAGGCTACAAGAGGCCATTCAGTGGCCGCCGTGCCGAGTGGACCCACTTGGACTTAACTTGTCCGTGAAGGCTGTTACGAACCCTTTAGTGACATGTCGGCATAATTCCTCCCTTGACATAACATTGCTTTACGAATGCAATGTTTGGCTTGCTTAGACACACACTGTCCAGACTTTGATATAACTAGGGAGGCTGTGCGCATGTGAGTAAGCTGATCTGGGTTAGTAGCCATTTTGTTGTTTAAACATACATGACTTAACGCTCCGTTTGTTATAATGAACTCATGAAATTTATTCTTTCGTCTAAATAAATTAATTGTGAGCTATATTCGTAATTTTAGAGGAAGGATATGCTGATTTCGGAATCGGACCAGACGAATATTATTGTATCAATATTTTAAGATTTCCCATTGCCTCGACGGGCCGTTCTCTAGTTTACTCCAAAATTTCACGTCTATAACTTTAAGGGATAAAATTCAGGTAATTATTAAACATTCTGTCCCTACTGCCAAGAGAATATATTGCAATTCCATTAAAATTTGGGTTTCTTAATAAGAAAAACAAAACGAACCACACATCTGCACCCAGCGGGTGAAACCCGGAGTTAATGAACGTAAAATTGGGCAACTTCGGCAGCTACTCAAGAATTTCCCAGAATTTTATGGAACTCGAAGGTTCATTACCGTGTCCACAAGAGCCTTCCACTGGTCCCTATCCTGAGCCAGATCAATCCAATCCAATTCATCCTATCCCATCCTATCTCTCTAAGATCCATTTTAATATTGTTCACCAACATACGCCTTGGTCTTCCCAGTGGTCTCTTTTCTTCTGGCTTTCCCACCAATATCCTATACGCATTCCTCGTCTTTCCCATTCGTGCTACATGACCTGCCCACCTCATCCTCCTTGACTTGATCATTCTAATTATACTTGGAGAAAAGTACAAGTTATGAAGCTCCCATTATGCAGTTTTCTCCAGTCTTCTTTCACTTCATCTCTCTTCGGTCCAAACATTCTTCTCAAACACCCTCAGTTTATGTTCCTCCCTTAATATCAGAGGCCAAGTTTTAGACCCATACAGAACCACAAGCAAAATTGTATATTCTAATTTTTATACTTTTAGACAGCAGACGAGAAGACAAAAGGTTCTGGACTGAATGGCAGCAAGCATTACCAGAGTTCAAACTCCTCTTAATTTCCTCCTGAATCAAGATTTGATTTATTATCGTCGTTCCCAAATATCTGAACTGTGTCACATTTTCAAAGCATCTGTTTCCTATTTTATGTCATGATTTTGCCCTGAATTAATCATACATGTCCACTGTCGTGTTTCTCGGTATACTGGAGCTTTTGGGGAGTGTAAATAATACTCAAGTTACCATCTGAAGAGTAAAACTCAAAACAGGAAAAGCTTACCCCTCTTCCAAGGACAGTCATGGATAATCAATGAAGTAAAACAGATCCCGAAATTTATATTTACAATGGTAGCCGAAAAGTCGAAAACAACTTTATAAGTCAATACGGTCAAGAATCTGCCGAAGAGGAGTTTCATACAATTTTAATTTCTCTACGACGGGGTTTCAGACTAATTTTCTGGTTTGTGACACGGTGCAGTGATGTAGGCGGATGGCATTCCAAGGGCGTGCTCTACTTCTCTCTTCAGGGTTAAATTGGGGAGGATACGAATGTGCAACAACCGCCTTGAAAACATTAAAACCTGTAACAAAATTGTAATTAAACTAATTAATTACATAACGCTTCTTTTCGCATGAAGGAGTGGCGACATTCATCTAGTCAAGGAAATTGACCCAAAGGTCATTTGCCGTTTTTACAAAAAGTCTGCCATATTACTCCGTAGTGGGCTGAGTCAGTCCATTTCACATCTTCAGTGATTTCTCTATGACCCACTTTATTTATTTTCCCCCTTCCCAACCATACAAAGTTCTCGCAAGCACTCCCTATTCTCGACGTTTCAATAACGAATATTTGTGTGAATTCCTCACATCCATCACGAGTAGCATTTTTCCTGAACTTATATTTTAAAACTATCTTAATTTGGGCGAAAATACAAGGTAAATATACAACATTTTGTGCATGTGAATCTCTGAAGAATTTTGTCAGGAAACATAATTCCATCAACACGAGCCACTGAAGTAACTTGTTTTCCACTCTAGTCCTGTTATGTCCAAGTGGCTTTGTATTTTCGCCGAGTTGCTGTGTGCTTTGGGATGTCGGCGCACACCATCACGTTATCACATATGTGAGTTACAATTGCTTTGGAGTTACTTACAACAAGTCACAAACTCAAAATAACCCACAGTAAACTGGTCTGCACCACTGGGTGGGTTGTACGGCCTGAAATGCGTGTAAGTCGCGGGGTGTGCCGGGGCCCACACCAATGAGCTATGCTTCCGCGACGATACAAACCGGTAATCAATATATCAGAGCGTAAATGTTCAATCTGTCCTCACAAGTTGTAAAAGTGATTAAAAGTTAGTGTAAACATAAATTTCTGAAGACAAAATTAAAAGTGTTGCCTACCGCAATAAAGGCATGCAGCAGCAGCAGCAGCAGCAGGAGCGGGAAGGAAGCTATCATAGCAGACGTCACAGCGTTTCGGAGGACAAGCCACAGCGAGCAATTACTACTCAGAGAGGAATTTGAAATTTGAAGAAGCAGAACCAAAACCAATTCCTCTGTTTGGACCCCTAAAAAAAGCTGATTACGGTCTTGTGACAATGGGCTACTGAACGGACGACTGGGGTTCAATTTCCGGCAGGGTCAAGATATTTTTCTCTTCTCAATAACGTCCAGAACATCTCTGGGGCCCACCTGCCTCCCCTTGAATAGGTACTCAGGGCTGTTTCTCCAAATGTAAGGCGGCTGGGTTGTGAATTGACCACTCACCTCCATCTAGAGGCGAGGTTAAGAAGGGTGGAGCTATATCACCACTGCATAATATGCTTTTATGGCGTGATGCTTAATTATACAATTAAGTACAAATATAACGCTACTTTTTTCACAACTTTAGTACATAAATTATTTTGCGAAAACTTTCACGACTTCTGCATAATAAGGCTCCTTGTTGGTCCGCATTGGTAGGTAAAACAAGAATTTTTACTTTTTACGCGTGAATGGAGAAGTGAAATAGATCTATGGGCAACAGAAGTGGAAATGTGTAGTCCAGTTTGAAATACGCCCATTGTCAAATGCACTTCTGCCAATTCTGTATGTATTGCCAGTCTTAAACATATTTGAAGTTATGGCATCTCACGGAAGACAAGTACTGTGTGTTGAATGAGATCTCTACCCCGGAGATTTCCGTCCCAACAGTGTCTTGAATATAGTGTGCAGTGACTTTCTAACGATCATGGAAAATCTGCATCAGTATCCCACAACGGCGCACATTCGAAGGTATTTTATACACAGTAAGTTAATGGCAACTGTTCTCAGTTACATTCTAAAGGGTTCTGACGATGGTCGATGACACACAGAATTACTGGGTTTTTGGACATTCATCCCAATCAATTAGGCCAGTGATTGAGATTAGCTCTTTCTAGGGGGCTCTACTGAGTAGGTGTTTTCCTTTCTCACTTGAAGACGGACACAGATCCAGTTTCCGAAACGTCGTGTCCTCTATTACCTAGAATTCCAGACGATGGAAAAGGTAAAAAAAAACAGTAATTCTGTGTGTTCTCATTTAGTTAGACAAAGGTAATAAACAGCTGTATCAGTTCAGACAATTACAAGAATTGTGTCCTTGTAGGTCTATTTCGTTAAGTAGGCCAATGATAACGAAAAAAGTTTCGAATAAAAATTTCAGGTATCAAAAAGAAGTACCTTGGTCCTACACGGTCCATAGGATAAACTGTTTTAAAAGGTGACCCTCAAATTTTGTTCCGCCATTTAATGTAGGGGTCATAACGGACGTACATAGATCAAAATTAACCTGTTTAAAAATTACTTTGATCTTCGTTTCCAAATTTAATGGAAATTCGTAAGAACAGAGCAAGCTGTAATGCATAAACGAAATTGTCAAATTATGTTTTCGTTTATGAAAGCTGTGCAATAAGGGCACAAAATTATAACCCACATCTCACAGAATAAAAATTGAAGAGACTGGCAGAATGTTTCGTTCGCACAAATCAAATAACATGGAGACATCGGAAATAGCCTACATTGTTCAGCTGACCTAAACGCTTCTTAGTTTCAGAGAATTGGACCATGCATCGCCGAAAATTTGACCGTATTAAGACTCAGTTCACAACTTGTTCCTGCCACCTGCTATTATTTCCCAAAATAAATTTCTTCCATTCAGGTTTATCCAACCGCTGTGTCTTACAGAGAACTTTCCATCTGACTCCCATCTGTGCTGCATCCTTCGTCTGTCTGCCCGTTTGTTGTAATTAAGCTAATAAACTCGATGGAGTACTGTCCTTCAGAACCGAACACTTGCTCAGGTAGTCAGAAATCACTGACTCTTACGGAACTCGAAAGTACATCAACGTGCCCATAAGATCCGGCCAGTGGACCTACACTGAGCCACACCAATGCCGTACCTATCCTCACAGCCAGTTACATAATGATCTCTTTCAATATTAGGCATATCCTTCAGTCTTTTAGCTCTTAGCATATTTCTGACGTCTGATCTTTCTTCATTTTGGTAACGCTGATAATATTGGTAAATGACANAGCTCTGGAACCAACTACCTGCAGATGCTTTAGGTACTCTGTCCTGTAAACCAAGCAATTTTAGGCAAAGGATTAGGAAAGTGATAAATGAGGCGAAGTGAATTTGGGGTGGAAATAATTAAAAAGAAAAAATGCAGTGAAGTGAAGTGAAGTGAAGTGAAGTGAAGTGAATGACATTACGCATCCATGACTGTTGGTTTCCTTCTGTTTGTGTTTTGGGTGTTGTATTTTTTTTCTTCTCTCTCTGTAATTGTTGTTGTATTTGTTGCAGTTGTTTGTATTTCCCAGTAATTGTTGTAGTTGTTAACCGTATTTGGTTTGTATTCATTGTGGTAGGATGTCCTTATTGTTGTGTTTTGTGCATTGTGTTTTGTTTGAACGTGTTGTCACT